>NC_056743.1:431766338-431841904 GCF_019279795.1 Protopterus annectens
TCCCTGGGTGACCTCCCCAGATGGGGAATGAGGACAAAGTAGTTGCTGCATCTGGCGTTCATGTAGATCGCATCAAGAGTGGCCCCATTTGCAGAAAATTTCTGCAACTTGTTTTCAGGGACCACTCGTGAGGTATCAGAATTGCTCGGCTCAGTCTGCTATCACACTGGACTTCCCCAGAATGTGCATTGCTACCAGAAAATGTCAATCGCCCATTTTCATACTCTGTGCCTCTCGACAAAGTGGGTAAGACTTGGTTCCCCCTTGCTTATGTACCACACTACAGACATGTCTGATTGAATCGCAATTGTCCCGGTGGGAAGAGAACTGTGAATTCCTTGCAACACTGCACTGCTCTGATCTCCAGAACATTTATGTGCAAGAGGTTCTCGTGATCCTGCCAGATACATTGGACAGTCATTCCCAGATAATGTCCCCCCCACTCTATCTGGGAAGCGTCCGTGGTCAAGACTGCACTTTGAGGGAGAAGGGGACGACCTTAATAAAGCTGTTCTGTATGCAATCACCCTGTTCGATCCTTCTTGCAGGAGTTTGTAATGAGTATTTGGTGGGACAAGGGTAGATCCTGCCATTGGGCAAATAGTAGCCAGTGAAGCACTCGTGTATACAGGCTAGGGGAACTAAAAAGAATGGTGGATGCCGTAGTCCCTAAAACTAACTATCCTGGCCTGTACTTCGTCTTTGGTCAGCTTGAATCCGACTTGGTTGTGCAATGATTCTAGCCTTTTCTGGTGTCAGTTTTACAGTCATGGTGGTTGATGTCTGAGCCTAAGACAATACGCTATGATGGAAATAAGGCAAATGTTTTTAGATTTACTGTAATCCCTAATCTGGTGCACAAGGACAGAGTCTCGTATTAGTTGGTGCTTGGTGGTAGCAGTGAGGAGCCAGTCTAAGTAGGGAAACATCTGGAATCCCTGATGTCTCAAGTGAGCCATGACCACAGCCATACATTTGAACACTCTAGGAGCTGTAGTGAGGCCAAAGAGCAGTGTTCAAAATTGAAAATGACTGGCTCCCAACTGAAAGCGTATACGTCTTCTGTAGTGCCTGTCCATTTTGATATGGTGGTACACGTCCTGAAGATCTATGGAGCACATCCAATTATCTTTTCCAATAAACAGAATAACTGACTGCAGAGTGATCATACAGAACTTCAATTTTTTTTTTTTTTTTTTTGAAACCAGACTTGTTTAGCTTGTTGAGATCTAGAACCGATCTCCAGTCCACAGTCTTTTTTGGAGCTAAAGAATCTTGAGCAAGTTTCGGATCCTATTTGCTCTGTGGGGACTTCTTGGATGACTTTTTTGAAGCAACTAGATAACCTCTCATAATACTGCACGGTCTATTCGATTGGGTGGTAACATCTGGTAAAGGCAGATTTGTACGATTAGAAACAAAAGGAAGGAGGTAACCTCTGAAAATTATATTTTGTACCCATCCATCTTGAGAAATTTGTAGCCAGGCGCTTGGGTACAGTGACAGACTACCCGTAACTGTCTCCAGACACGGATAATCTGGCAACCCCTCAGGGGCGATGAAAGGGTCAGCGAAGGCATCTATTACCCTGGTGTTGCAGCACCTTCCATTATAACCTCCCCCTCTGCCTCTAGGGGAGGGTTGACCTTGTGCTTCAGGGAAAGCTTTTTGGGATTTACAGAACCACACTGTCCCTCCCGTTTGAGGCTTGGGATAGGGTCTGGAAGGAAGGGAAAAACGGACTCCCGACAGCAGATAAGGTTTTCCCTTCCTGCTCGCACCTGGTCAAAGTCTTTTACCAGAGGTCCAAAAAGAATTGAACCATCAAAGGGGATGTTGGCTAAGGAAGACGAAGGATTCCGTAAAATTGCATAGACGCATCCAGGAATGTCTCCTAAGAGATACCTGCTGCGGCCGCCCTGCTCGCGCCATCAGCTGCACAAGAAATCAGCGTCATGGAGGAGTTAGCAATGGAGGCAAGGGTGGTGAGCTGCAAGAATACCCTGTCAGCAGATCCCGAAGCTACTGAACCCTGAAGGGCATCTCCCAAGTCCTTTAGGAGATCCCTTTGAAGCCTAGTAAAACAGGACAATTAATTCAGCGATCATAAGGTAAAGGCCGCTGAAGAAAAATTACGCTTTCCATACCTATCCATCGTCCTAGACTCTTTAGGAGGATGGATATTTGAGGATGTCTCAGATAACTCCTCCTTTGCAGCTGCTGCTACCACCATAGCATCCACAGATACTCCCCTTGGTTAAAAATGTTTTGTCTTCTAGAGCAGTAATAAATTTATTCGGCCTCCTCAGGACAGGCACCACTGTATTTGGAGAGGTCCAAGCTTTCAGAGATATGACCCCAACAGTTGGTCATATGGCAGTCACCCAGGAGGTGAAAGGTCAGGAACCAAAATCCTCAAGGTACACAGATTTGTCCTCAGTAGGGTTAGAGGTCTTCCAATCACCCTTCTAAGGATTTCAAGGATGTCCGCAGGAGAGACATCCTGAGGGGGATCTTGGGGACCCTTCTGACTCATCAAAATCAGCGTCAGAAGTGACAAGACTCTGGTGAGTCAATATGCTGCTTCTTACAGACTCTCTTCCAAGGGACTTCAGTGGGGTAATCTGGGGATGTCTCAGAAGAGGGGGACACCTCCTTGGGGCTCTAGTTCCCTACACTTAGGGGCAGACAGGGGGAGAAGAGGCTGCTACAGGCTGCTGGAGGGGCATCTGGTCCAATGGCAGGGCTTTAACAGTAGACAAAGCTCTATTGCCTCGAAAGCCTTACCACCCTGCTTCAAAGAAGACCTCCGCTCCGAGAAGGCAGGTGGTCTACTAACAGGAAGGGCAGGCTCCGAAACAGATGTGGGAGCCGAAGCACCGAGAGGGAGGGTCGGATCAGAAGAAAAACCGGGGTGACTATCCCTCTGAGTTGACAGGAGAGGGACTGCTCCCAGACCCCTCAGCTCAAGACTGAGCCGATGAAGTTAGTGATCGGTTCAGAGGAAGAGCTCTTGGAACAGAGGGTTCCAGCACTAAATGACCCGAAACAAACTCTGGGAGCAAAGCAGTCGTGGGAGGAACAGACTGAGGATGGGAAGGATCCGAAGCCTCTGGGGCCAGAGGAGCTAAACATTTTGCCAAGCCCGGGTCACAGAGCAGCCTCTTAACCACCCGCTCTACATTATCAGATAGTGTCCTGGAGGAACAGGTGGAGAGATGGAAATCTCCCTTCCAAAATAGGAGCTCTTAAATTTGGTGAAACTGTTTCCAAGATCAGTGAATGGCTCAACAGAAATGATAGTCTCAGAGCTGATAAAACAGATGGCACCGAAACAGAATCAGAGCCAGAACTCTTAGGCACAGTCGCTTTTGATTTTTGTCGGGTCCGAAGCAGGAACCGATGGAGATTTCCTTTTATGACTAAGTGTGACCTTGTTCCAGCTGTTCTTGGAAGGAACTTGTCATAAGGCCCATATCGATAAGTTTTCTTTTTCTTTCATTAAAGACCCTGGTGCTGAATGCATGACAAAGTACAGGGTTCTTGTAAATGAGGATCTCCAAGACCGTACACACAAATGGTGCGACTGTCAGCGACATTTCCTGAGAACATTTATCACACTTTTTAAAGCCAGAAAGGCTGTTCTGTGCATTCCCTATCCTGAGACATTCTGCTTTTCAAGAGAAGGAAAGCAGCAAATACAAAACTAATAAAACTGGAAGAGAAAATATTTTTTTTGTAGGAGAAAACAGAGGAAAGGCCTTCTAATTTCAATGGGCAACTATGGTCCTCTTCTTTTCCAAGTTTCAACAAAGTTCCTTAACTTTGCCAAAACCCAGCATTACAAAATCAAAATTTAACATATGAGCCACCATCACCAGTTAGTGAAAACAGAAGCAAATAAAACATGGACAAATAAAACTTAGATTACTTTCATAAAAAAAAAAAAAAATACATGTTAACTTTTCAAAAAGCTTAAATTTTGAGTTCATATGCCCTACATCAAAAGAAAGGGATAGGGGAAGCTAACACTCTTCACAATCACTCTAGCTAATAGGGTAAAACTATTAAGAAAGATGAGTCAAAAATATCAAACATTTTCACTTAACCAACGAGCCAGCAAAGACGACAACCTCGAAGCTTTCGCGGCAAACGAGATCTGGGGAATTGCCGTGGTTCAACATGGGATAGGGGACAGCCTTGAGCCAATAAATGCTCTCGAGCTTTAGTATCGGCCAAGTCGGAGCAGAGGTTGGGCTCAGAATCCATCCAGCAATAATTATGGCAAGATAGGACTACATAACATCATACATTTACTCAAATTGTGTATTCCCTCCTCTTTCCCCATTCAAAACTCATGCTAATAACAGAAATTTTGCTCTGTCAAATTTGTATTTTTACTTGTATTGTGTATTTGTGCATATTTTCTGATTGTATTGTAAAATTGTGGATCTTCTCAGCATGACATGGCAGTTCCTCCGATTATGAAGTAGTCAGGGAAGACAAATTATGACCAGAAACTATTAAAACTAGTTAGCCTGGAGTAGTACAGGGGCAAAGCCAAGCAGCATTTAGAATATTGCAATTGGTTGGTATTTGTGTTGGCTCCAATACTGTGAGGTAATGAATTCCACCTTTTGCTACATAATGAGAAAATAGGGAGTCCCCTGCTGTGTTAGTGGATTTGGACCCTTGCAGCAGAGATTTATTTGACGACTGAAGACTTGATTTGTGGTATGGGACTGGAGAATAGTTTTTTTCAGGTTAACATACAAGTTTGTGTGCCAAGGCTAACTGGTTAAAGGATAAAAGTTGAGTTCTAATCAGGAGTGTGTAAGGAGCGACACTGGTGGATATGATGTGGGCAGTCCGTTGCAAATGCAGCTATTTGTTGTAGCAGGTTTCAAGTCTAATTAAATCAGTCTTTTTAAGGTTGGTGAAAATCGGGGAAGCATACAGAAGTGTCGATAGAAGATGGTTTCTAGCAATGGCAACCCTAGAGGTGCTAGTTAAATACTTTATTTCTGTAAAGAGTACCCATTCCATGAACTTTCTGCATTGTTTGTGCTATATGTAGGTCAAATCTTAGGTTGTCAATCTCTTTCTACTCCTACTAGTTTTGTTTCTGAATCAGCATTCATTTTAGTATTGTTCCTAGCTGTGATGTAGAAGGTGGGAGGGGGGACACTCATTACTAAATTTGTCTACTTTTAAAACACATCACAATGCCTGTCCTATCCCATCATATCCGAAAGCATTTGCTAGTGAAAAACAGTAAGGAACCTGTAACTCCTTTCTTGGTTAACAAACCCACCAAGACCATAAAGCTGTTCAGACTTAATTTCACAACTCTGATTTTGCCCTGTTGAAAAAAGGTGCAGTCTCTTTCCCTTTTGGGGTCATAAACCTGTTAAGGCTTTTATAAGCTGGAGAGGACAACCACAAAAAGCAATTTCACAAGAGTTTTGCAAGTTAAGAAATAATGGCAGACTCAAGAAAGATGGAACTGAAACTCACAAATCACTTTTAAGAAAGGCTAAATTATCTCAAGTAGTCTTTTTCTCGCCTCTATTTCTTAATCCTTTTTCAAGAACTTGTACCCAATCCTTTGATGTGGGAGGTGAACACGAGTTCTTGCTACATATGGGGAACACATATGTAAGAATCACTGAAAAAAAAAAAATCTTGACATTTTAAATGAAAATTCTCAAACTTGAATATTTTCATTCTGAGTGAACAGGACTGTACTGGACACAGACACTGAAATCTCATCAGCTGCTCCAAAGTGTATTGAGCAAAAACAGTTTTCCAAAAAACATTATGCCAGTATGTCTGCCTCGGAGGGAATTCAGGGTTAAGGAAGATGGTACAATTGGTACTCTGCAGTTGTAGTAGTGGAGGCATGTTTTGATTGTGTAGAAGTTCAATAAGATAAATAAGTAAACATTTTTTTTTAGTTTTTGTCCATAGTGGTCCAAATCATAAATAATGAATCGCACCACTGGAAGATATCACGTATTGGTCCCCAAAGTCAGTTGGGGAAAAAAAGCTCCTGCTAATCGACTAGGTTGTCAGACAAACTGACAGGAAAGTTTTAGTTTGCTGAAATCTGCAGAACCAAGACCAAACAACTCTACATACGACTAGAAAACAGGTTTGCCAAGACAGATCTGTAACACCAATCTCACAGAAAGAAAACCAGATCAAATTCTGCAACTACTCTAAAACACTGAGAAGCTGCCCTTCTGCAACTTAAGTATTAATTATATACTTATACATGCACATATGTGGCTATTGAACATAGGCAAATTAGTCACCTATGAATCAAGTGTGTTCCACACAAGGAATAGTGGAAGTGACCTTTATCTCATATTCACATATCCCTTTTCCCTCACAAGCTTCAAAATTTCACGTAAATATTACCACCAACGCTGGCCTGCAAGGGAGGAAGACTCTGCCACTTTGTGCATCTTTAAAAAAAAACACAACAGAAAATACCTTAAGGGCAGTGACAAAAATGGTTACCATAAAAATGCACACTGTTTACCATTAAACAATGCCCCAGTTTTCACAAAAAGGGCATTAAACTAGAGTAATTTCCATACAAAATGTGGTTTGGGAAAATGACTAAAAATATTTACTAATGAAACTGTGCAATGGCATGGCACAAACAGTATGTGTCCTAAAGATTACATGCTAACTCTCTACAAAGTAGAGCTGTATAAACCAGCAAAACAATCAATCAATTGCATAAAAATGGGCAACAGACTTCTTTTCCAAGTTTCAACAAAGTTCCTTAACTTTGCCAAAACCCAGCATTACAAAATCAAAATTTAACGTATGAGCCACCATCACCCCTCTCTATCTATCCATCCATCCATCTATAAATATATAATAGAAGGTTCCCAAATATGACTGTCCTGAACATTTTATACCAAGGTACCACAAAATTATAACACTGCAAAACCAGTTAGTGAAAACAGAAGTAAATAAAACATGGACAAATAAAAGTTAGATTACCTTCATAAAAAAAAAAATACATGTTAACTTTTCAAAAAGCTTAAATTTTGAGTTCATATGCCCTACATCACAAAAGCAAGACCACTGGAATTCCAAACCAAAGTCCAATGCAGCCATTGTAAAGACTTGAACTTAAAAGGTCTCCCAAGGTTCTAAAGAATTGAAGCATTCAACCAGTGAAATCTCCTTGCTCACAGAAAAGCTTAGAGAAAAAGTGGAGAGATGAAATCAGAGTAGTATTGCCAAAATTAACTTCATACTCATGGCTAGGCAGTTACTCTCATGAGGTGGACTGTCTTTTCAAAAATCTCAAAGCAATACTGATATACAGAATGTATTTGTATACATCATGATTGTATACATCATGATTAAAATAAAGGGGAGACTGTGCACAGGGCCTAGGAAAAAAATACCCAGTCCTGGTGGATAACTGGTCCCAGGGCTGGGAAAAAAAAAAGCTAGTGTATAATCCAGAGGACATGGAAACATTCTCATCACAGAGTTAGGTGAAGGTCAAGCTCAGCACACCCCCCCCCCCGTGTCAAAAGGAAAAAGTAGTTCACTAAAACTGACAAGCCAAGAAAGAGGCATAAAAATGACTGTAAGATAAATTATGCATTGTTACCAATATGCAAGAAGCATTTCCAGACATAGGATATTTAGCAAAATGAGTAGTAAGTGTAAAGAATAATACTTGCACAAGAAAAGCTGCCAAAAACAGACAAAAAAAATATTCCTCAATAGAAAAGGCCAACAAAATGCAAGGAAATATGGGGACACCTGCGAAAAGAAGAGACAGAAGTGAGAAAACATAAAGAACAGTTTTTTGAAAGGTATGCAAAGTGAGGATATGGGAAAGAATTATTTATTTACATTTGTTTACAGGGTAGTGTCCAAGACCCAGGGAGAAAAGCTCCAACAAACCAGGACACAATAATGACATACAAAGTAATAAAAAAGTTTGATAATTAGTTCTAACAGATACAATACACAAGTTACCAGAGTTAGTTGTATCACAGCAGCAGAATTAGAAAGGAGAGCTACAAAAACACTTTATAACAGAGTAATCGATGATCAATCAGCTGGCACGTAACATGAAAAAATAATTTCATACAATGTGTGAACAGGGTATAACACATTAGAGAGATTTAATTTTATAAGGAGAAGGCAGAACATTGTGAGATCAAACGTTGCTACAGCTGCAAGAGGAGAAGAGCACTGGTGGGAAGAAAATAGAAGAGTGGAAAAAATGTATCCAGGACGACGACAGTGGCAGATCCAGCTGCTTAAGTTATTCTTTTATTTTAGTTAAGAATGGCAGGTGGTGTTTTGTATGTTTTGGGAAAAGAGCATTCCATTATTTCACTATTTTGTTTGAGTAGGAGTCACAGTGGTAGTTATGAGATTGTGATTTTGCCTCCCGGATGACCCAAGAGACCTGTTGAACTGTAGTTGAACCAAAGCTGATATTCCAGGGCAGTGATTGGGGCTGTATATTATTTTGTGGGAGAGAGCAAGGTGGGTTATTGTCAACATGTCTGGATGTTCAAACCAGTTGTTATTGAAGAGCAGAACAGTGACTAGCTTTATGGGGATGACTGGCGGCAAATTTTGTTACAGCAGGACTCAAGGTTGTGAAGGTCAGATTTGCATAGGTTGGAGATGTGAGCAATACAGAAGGGTAGATAGACGCTGAGATCTAGCAGTGGCTAGTCTGGCTTGGTTAGGCAAGGTTTAGCCCTGTAGAGAGTACAGAGTTTAGCATGGACTTCTTGATCATTAGGAAGATACGGATATCAATTTTGAGTTGGTCATCTATTGTTATACCTAGGACCTTTTCCTGGTTTGTAGGCTCAATTTTAGTACCATTGGCTGGTGTATAGTGAGGGGTGGGGAGTGGTGCATGGTTTTGTTTGCAAAAAAACAAACAGTCTTACTAGGGATAAGGATAAGTTGGTGGTTTGATAGTAAAGTTTCAAGTTCCTGGAATGCTTTGTGTATCTTTTCTAGTAGCTCTTGTGAGGAAGGGTCAGAGCAGATAAGAGAGGAGTCATCTACATACTGAATGACTGAGGCATGTTGGGTTGCCGAGTTGAAGTTACTTGTATAAATAAAGAGTAGGGGACCAAGAACAGAACCTTGGGGTACACCAGTGGATACTGGTAGTAGAGGGGAAAGAGTTCTCCCCATTTAGTAGCCTGTTGGTGGTTTTTATAGATAACTTTGAAAGATCTGACATGGTGCTACATATGTTCAAAAGAGAAAGTCAATCAGTACAAAAAATGCAGGCAAAGGCACATGGTTATAGAAAATGTCCCTTCTGTTTCAGATCCATATGAAAGGTCAGCTGAAATTGTACAGCAAGGGAAGTAGTAAGAAATATTGGCAACCCTAACAGTTAATACTGCAGCAGGAAGGGCCAGCAGATCCACATTTGAATAAGCAAGGGAAGTAGTAAGAAATATTGGCAACCCTAACAGTTAATACTGCAGCAGGAAGGGCCAGCAGATCCACATTTGAATAAGCAACAAATGAAGCAGGAAGCATTTGACGATATACAAGATGCATGATGTTGTAGAACCCTCTTTAGAAGACTCAGAGTTAGAGAACAAAGATGACACTCCATCCAAAAGAACATGATCTATGGGAAGACCTGCTTGACGTAACAGAGATAAATATACATATTAAGATAAATGAACAAAACGGATTACAGAAAATAAGACCCAAAATGTTACAAGGCTGGTAAAACGCAAGAACACAGTAAATCAGTACTATTAAAAATTCATGTGATGCAACAGAAATGAATGGGATAGACTATTGCACAGCTAAGCTAACAATGAAAATGTTACAACAAAAAATGTGGAGTAACAATGGTAAGAAATGGAAGCAGCAGACCACCACCATGGAAACATTGAACAGAATACAGAAAGGCGAACAAATCCAAGAGTGACAGACTTGTTAAAATCAATCCAGAATATAAAAACTGATCAGGATTCTCAATAAACTAAAAATGTAAACACAAACAGAAATGACTTGGAGGGTATGCAGATAAATATAAAGGGAAATAAAATAAGCAATCCAGTGATGACCCAAAATGGTAAAGAATTGGGAAATAGAAGAGAAACTTCCAAAGTGTACCGGTTTCTTATTTTTGTGATAAGTATTTATAAAGACCATGTTGAACATAAAATAACTGTAATTGCCTCGGTGGTGCAGCGGTAGCGTTGTTGCCTCACAGCAAGAGGTTCTCCCGTTAGATTCCCGGCGGGAGTGCCTTCTGTCTTGAGTCTGCATGTCCTACCCGCGGTTGGGTGGGCATTCGAAAGACATGTGTAAATGGGCGTGCCTTCGTTGAAGGTTGAACGTTGAGCTGGCACCTCGGCGTTCGTCAAAATCTACTGCCAATCATTAGCGAATGAGAATTCCGCTGTGGCGACCCCTAACCGGGAAAAGCCGAAAGACATGTTGAACATAACGACATAACAATACTGACTGAATTAAATAAACTAAGAAACTCTTATGTAAATATTATGAAAAGGGATGACGCAACAGCCAGAAAAATTGACAAAATTAAGAAAAGCTCCCAACAAGAAAACCTTCGGCCCACACTCCATGCCCAGCTTCTGGCTAAAGGTATTAACATTTCTACAAAGAAATAACCTGGAGTAAGAATTACTTCTATATGCATCCTGACCAGACAAATTTGCTTAAGAGGAAAAATGATACTCCTTAACAGTGAAACCACAAGCTTTCCTAAGAAGTGCAGACTATAACTTGCTTTCCAACCATATAAAGTTACATACTGGAAATTGATGCAAACCATGCTTATAATCACTTAAAAAATCAGTTATGGTAATAGAACAAAAAGGTTTGTATGAAACAAAAGATAATCTGTTGCTAAAAGCCATAATCGGGGGCTTCTTCCCCTTTTTACAACCAAGTATGGCATGGTTAGATTACAAAAATGCATTTGTCAGCATCCCACATTCAAGGACAATGGAATCCTAAGATGTGTGAAACAGCTTCTGGAATAGCTACAGCTGACCAAGACTGTAACAGCTAAGGAGAGTTGAAATGAAGCCAAAAGATGGAAGGCTTATAACGGCTGCTCAAGATACTGGACCGAGTACACATGGGTTTACCAAGTG
The DNA here is from genome assembly GCF_019279795.1 of Protopterus annectens. Taxonomy (NCBI): domain Eukaryota; kingdom Metazoa; phylum Chordata; order Ceratodontiformes; family Protopteridae; genus Protopterus; species Protopterus annectens. Next base: position 431,777,507 of record NC_056743.1, read on the forward strand.
AAGAAACCAACTTTAGGTTTTATAAAACAAAACTGGAAATGCCTGCACATCTCTGTTGTGTGTGATAAACATACAGCCAAATGGCTGCACAAAATGTGGCAAGACTGTTGCATTTGGGATTGTGCAAACAGACAATGAAAACCTGAACCACAAAGCATTAGAGAGAATGCTGATGTTAATATCACATGAGCTCACCCCCTACCCACAGCTCAACACACAGATGCAAGACAACCAAATATACGAGTTACTAAAGTATTAGCTTTGATCATTGAAATTACTACACCCTGCAATTGGTGCCTTATGTACAAAGGGGGATAAAGTAAAAAAATACCAGGACTTGCAGGCAGAAATGAGAAGATACTCAAACAGTCCCACCAGTTGTAGGATCAAAAGGACGGAAAGTATTGACAATCACACAAATAAAAATTAGAGGGGACTCCACATGAACTGCAGCAGGAGGCAATTCTGGGTACGTTGCAAGTGCTGAGACTAGCACTCTTGGCTCCCATCAACGATAGAAACAAGGCACAATTGAAGTTCATGTCAGTATGGACTTAGGAGTAGGCTCGAATCAAGGTATGTAAAAAAACCTAAGCACTTGTTGAAATTAAATGACAGCCTCATCCAGAAGATCCTTTCTGATCCCCCAATTTCAAGATATATACATGAAGTTCTTACGTGAAGTCTTGCATCCCATTACAAGCAGGTTATTTGTTGGTAAATGGCCCAGAATCCTCCAGACATTCATAGCAGACAGGACATTCTGGAGGTCTATCATCCCCTTAATCCCATCCTGGAAAACTCAGGAAATATCTTTTGCCTCTACAAAGAACTCCTTTGTCTGGCAAGGATCAAAGGAAACTTCCCAATGACAGTATACAGTAAACTTTCTATGAAAGACATCTCCATCACTAGGTTTTACAAAGAGAAGTTTAACGGCAACTGAACGGCTTCAAGTCCACTTAATCCACCACAACAGATTATATGATAAACCAAAACAAGATTTAATGTAAGTGCTTTCGCTGGAAAAATGTTCCAGTGTCTTCAGACTACAAACCGTAAAATACTTAGAAAAAAACACCTTTTAAAACAATTCAAAAAACGAACTGCCAATAGAGTTAGTTACCCCTCCTGATGTCATACACAAGCATTTAAGAATTAAAGATACAGGGAGTTACACCAACTTAACACACTAGGATGCTTAAGCAACCTCACAGCACCATCATTAAAGAAAATAATTTATTTTTGAAAAATATTTTCTTTAAAAATAAAATAACGACAATACTGAATTTGTGTACAATAAATAACACCTTAAAATTATATCATTTACATGGTCGAGATATGGCTATGTTAAGTCGCTCACAGATCTAATATACTACATTTTTATAAAGTAAACTGATATGAGAGACCAACAGCTTGGTCTTTAAAAGAATTTTTTTGAAGAACTAATAGAACAACAAAGGCTTTGCCAATGTATATAAACCATACCCACTTAAAGACCTCATTACAACACAGTTTAAAATCACCAATATTTAGGCACATATAAGTTACTACACATTGCTGATACTGTGGACTAAGCAGGTAATATTAACAGATTACAAACCTACGTGATGGATAGTGTATGCCTTAAGTCCACCTATTCTCCTAACCACTAAACTATTCACCTAGCCAAAGCCTTCTTTTTAAGCAGGCACTTAATGCACAGGGCTCCATTTAACCCTGGTAGGGTGCGGTGCGCACCTGTCCGAATTTGCCAGGTAAGTTCAGCTTCTTCTAATGCCAGCTCTCAGGGACCCCCCTCTTAAATTTCTATGTTTTCTAACATTATAAACCAAAACCTGTGTGTTGGGCAATCCACGATATGTTTAGCTAGGGCATTCGTGATGACAGAATTATTGATACTATAAACATGTTCATAGATTCTTTGTTTAATTTTCCTGTTTTCCCTAAATAGAAAGCCTCACAGTGGTCACAGACAGCTGCGCAGACCACCCCTTGAGAATCACAATTGAATTTAGCATTCAACATATATTCTCTCTCTAATAATTATCTTTCTTGTAACTTTAAATGTGGTAGATGCCATCAATGTAACTATATTGAACATGCCTGTGTGTACCTTCACTTTTTTTGGGATTCTCTACTAAATCTTTCAAGTTTAAACCTCTTCTAAAAGTAAACTGGGGAACTTGACCAAAAGTTCTTCTAGATCTGCCACATAATGCATGCACTCTGTTCACTCCACAACATGTACAAATAGGACTGTCATTGTTCATGTTGGTGTGAATGACCAGAGATGTACCTCCCTGGACTACATGAAAAGAGACATGGAGGAGCTCTCCGATCTTGTAGCCCAGGCAGGTATGACCCTAGCCCTGAGTAGCATCCTGCCATCACCCAGAATGACACCACAGTACAAGGACAAAATGATTGACTAACAATTGGCTAAGCTTCTGGTGTCATTCTAAGGGAATCCAGTATCTGTCTGCCTGGGATGACATTAACGACAGACCACGCTGCTTTGCCAGAGATGGCCTGCACCTGTCACCCTTCGGATTCTGGATACTGGCAAAGGCTCTAGCCACCCCTATAGTGCCTTTTTAGGCAAGGTTCAAATGACAAATTCACCACTGTAACGGGTACAAGCAAGAAAAATCTGAGGGTAATGCTACTCAATGCTAGAAGTCTAAACCTCAAAATGCACTCACTCGAGGCACTCCTTAAAATGGAGAACATTGACATCTGTGCAGTGACAGAGACCTGGTTCAAAGCTCCAGAGAGCACCCCTGCATTACCAGGCTATAATTCATACCACACCTTTCGGGCACCAAACCCGGACCGAAACACTAAAGGTAGAGGAGTGTCCATATTCATTAAGGATATCCACACCTCCAAGCTAGTTGCTCAGCATAATGCATCAGAGATTATCCAAGTTCAACTAACTCTGGGCAAAACTGCAATCCAGATTGTAGCTTGCTACAGATCCTCCACCATGCTCCAGGACTCCCACTCCTCTTTTCTTGATAGACTGGAAAATATTAAGGTACAACCCAACACTCTAATAATGGGTGATTTCAACTACCCTACCATTAACTGGGAAAACTACTCATGTACCAACTCTCTTGCTCAATGTTTACTGGAAATCATCAATTCCAACGCTTTGGATCAACTTATCCACACCCCCACCAGGGGCAGCAATATCCTAGACCTAGTCATCACCAACATGGGTGACCGGTGTTCCACACCAGAGGTCAGCTCATTTGTCAGATCCGACCACAAGCTAATCACCCTAGACATCCACATCCCACTCCCACCCCCCATTAGGAAAACCACCATAAAAAATTTCTCCAAAGCCGACTTCACGCTTAAGACAGAAGTGGCAAAGTTCATGACACCCATGCAGATGGACAATAGAGGTACAACTGCTGAATCCTACACAAACACACTTTATAAGGACTTACGAGTGCATGGATCGTGCTATCCCCAACAGAACCAAGATGCTATCATCCAAAAAAAGGAAGCCAATCTGGTGGTCTTCTGCCATAAACAAACTCTACAACAGAAGAAAAACTGTTGCAAAAAGAGTAAAATCCCACGATTGGAGGAACTCCCTGGTCAGCCTCAGTAAGAAGCAGAGATCTCTCAAAATCCTCCAAAGCTAGTTATGAAAAAATTGCCACGGACTCTAAAGAAAACCACAAAGCATGCTATAGCCATGTCAAAAATTTCAATGGCAACACTCAGATCTGCTCTGAGTTACAGCACAATGACACTAAATATACAGAACCAACTGATATTGCCAACATCCTGGCAGATGGGTTCAGTGCCAACTTTACCCCCCTCTCACCCCCTAAAGGGCCCATCTTTATACCGGAAGAATGCAAAGTTCCTATAAATCACAGCTGCACAGGTAAAAACTTCACTCTCCAAAGCCATGAACACAGCATCCATGGGACCTGACAACATCCAAGGCTGCCTTCTACATGAACGACAGAATGAACTGGCACCCCACCCAAGTACCATGTTCAATCATAGCCTCACCTCAGGCTTTGTGCCCATTGAATGGCACACCACAACAAGGTATCCCACTCCACAAAGGGGGGCAACAGACCCCGGGAACTACCACTCCATTAGCCTGACGAGCCTCGTCTGCAAGGCCATGGAATGTATCATCATGGAACTCAAAGACATTGGAGATCTCCAAACTCTAGACCCCACACAGTTTGGGTTTTTAAAAGGCAGATCAGGTCTCCTAAACCTGATAGACTTCTTTTGAAGTAGTCACCAAAGCCATAGATGACGGTAAGGTGGTTCACACATCCTATCTAGATCTCGCCAAGGCGTTAGACACCATCCCCCACTCTGGAATTATAAACTCAAACCCCTATGTCACAAGATGGGTTGCCAACTGGCTTACTGACAAGAATCCACACCGTGAATGTAGCAAACTCCAAATCAGACTTCAGACCAGTGACAAGTGGAGTACCACAGGTTTCAGTCCTGGGTCTCTCCTGTTTGGTATCTACTTCTCTGAAGTACAGGCTAACACAGAAGGTCTTTGGCTAACTAAATTCGCAGATGACTGCAAACTAGGAGCCATAATTGAAACTCTTAACGATGTGGACATCCTACAAAAGGACCTCACTAAGACAGATGCCTGGTGTCAAAGACATGGTCTCAAGCTCAATGCCAAAAAGTGCATTGTCATCCCCTTTGGTAAAAACTCTCTACCCATGAACTACCATATAGGCGGTAGTTTACTTAACACCGAAAGTGTGATAAGAGACCTTGGGACACAGGTGGACAGTAGTCACTCCTTTGATAATCACATCGCCACAGTGGTCAGGAAATCCTACGTGGCACACCTCATCACAGAAGGTTTCCCCTCCAGAAAAAAAGGCGTCATTGTTCCCCTCTACTCACTCATTAGACCCATTATAGAGTAAAATGTCCCTTTTGGTATGTACCTCACAAGACCTCTACAACTGGAAAGGCCGCTAAAATACCTCACAAAGAGGATTACTGGCCTCAAACAGATGGCCTAAGCAGACAGTCTCAAAAAACTCCAGCTTTACTACGTCGCATATTGCCTACTCAGAGGCGATCTCTGCCTAACATACAAAGCTAGGTCAAACCCAGAGCTGTTGGACATGCTCCACTTAAAGAAATCCCAATCCCTCCGAGCTACACGCTCTAGAGACCTAAAACCTTGTCACCACAATAAACAGAACATGCTGGAGGGATAGATTCCTGTCCCAGAGACTTCCCATACTCTGGAACAGACTACTTATCTTTGTCAGAGCTCCTCATTAACATTATTCAAGAAAAATCTTGATGATTGGATGGGTAATAGGAAATTCACCCCAGGGATCACTTCTGTGGTTCTGCTTGACAGGGGCACAGGAAAATAATTTTCTTGGGTGGCGAAAGCTAGGGTACCTTTTTGGCTAGGCTTGTATAGGCCCTACGGCCAATAGCCTAGTACCTACCTATGAACCTATAATGCATGGTCATCTAAAATAAACCCCCAGTTTTTAATTACGATTTCCTTGATAAAATGAGAATCCAAAGAGAAGGTGGTCAAGAATCTAATGATCTGCCTATCAGTGGGAACTTGGGAAGAATTAATCTCCATCTCCAAATGTGGCTCATCAAAACGATCATAACCTTTCAAAACCAAAGGGGAAAAGTAGCCTGTGCGTCTTTTGTTAACTTCACTGAAAATGAGTTCAGCTTGAAAAATGTAGGAATGCATTAGAATAGGTGGGCTTACGGAAAATGGTGGTACTAAATCTGTTATTCAAGGTATCTTTGGAAAGGTGGATGTCGAGATAATCTCTCTCATCATAACCCATTTGGTAGGTGAATTCAAGAAAATTCGTAAACTTCGTGATCTCATCTACAAATACTTGAATTAAAACTGCTTCACCTTTCCAAATGAGGAACATGTCATCTTGGTAAAATGAAGCCCTGTCCATTAAGTGCCTGCTTAAAAAGAAGGCTTTGGCTAGGTGAATTGTTTAGTGTTAGGAGAATAGGTGGAAGGCATACACAATCCATCACGCAGGTTTGTAGTCTGTTAATATTACCTGCTTAGTCCACAATATCAACAAAGCATAGCATCTTATATGTGCCTAAATGTTGGGGATTTAAACTGTGTTGGAATGAGGTCTTTAAGTGGGTATGGTTTATATACATTGGCAAAGCCTTTATTGTTCTAGTAGTTCTTCAAAAAATTCTTTTAAAGACCAAGCTGTTGGTCTCTCATATCAGTTTACTTTATAAAACTAAAGTATATTAGATCTGTGAGCGACTTAACAGCCGTATCTCGATTATGTAAAGGATATAATTTTAAGGCATTATTTATAGTACACAAATTCAGTATAGTCGTTATTTTTTAAAAAAATTCTTTATTTTCTTTAATGATGGTGCTGTGAGGTTGCTTAAGCATCCTATTGTGTTTTAAGTTGGAGTAACCCCCTGTAGCTTTAATTCTTAAATGCTAGTGTAGGACATCAGGAGGGGTAACTAACTCTATTGGCAGTTAGTTTTTTGAATGGTTTTAAAAGGTGTTTTTTCTAAGTATTTTACTGTTTGTAGTCTGAAGAAGCTGGAACATTTTTCCAGCGAAAGCACTTACATTAAATCTTGTTTTGGTTCATCATATAATCTGCTGTGGTGGATTAAGCTGACTAAGCCAATCAGTTGCCATTTTACCCAGTTTGTTCTTTGCTGTTAGTTTTCCGTGCCTGTTAAAAAGGAGTTTTAAAAAGGCTTTCCAGAACGTTACCCAAGTAAGATAACATGTGGATACCCTCCAAACCTGCTTTTCTATTTTACTAATTGGAAGAAGTGGTCTGAACAAAAAATCAAAACCCTTCTCAGCTATATCGTAAGTCAGGGGCAACTGCTGTCATTTCAGTTAACTATGTCAATAAAGCACTGCTGCACTGGAAAGAAAGGAATCTCAATATACAAAGCAACTGGCCATGTGGTTATTCATGCCATGTCAGTACCCACCCTGCCTCCATTTTCAAGGATAAGCCCAGACATAATGGGGGTGAGTTTATCAATACCAACTGCTGTCTAAATCCTTCCCGAGTGACGCCTCCAGGTGCATCTGCAGTTAACTCCTACTGTTAAAGCAGCCACTCCACCCTAGGAGTTAAAGGTACATACTCAAAATAGTTGCACTGGAGTGAATGAGTTGGAATAAGGTGTCAACATTCCTTCATATGGACGGTAAGTTTGTTCCATAGAAGAGCTAGTTGAATCTCCCTCCACAACTTGCTGAAGCAGGTTCACAACTCTGGGCTATGTGATTTCTGGATAAATTAATGGTCTTGAATGCCAGATCCTTAATGGCCTGGAAGGCAAGACAAAGATCACTACCAAGTAATCTACAGAACACTTGTATACAGATACAAGACATTAAGTCTCTACTGGCAGCACAGCTCCTTTAGGCCTTTTTTTTTTTGGTCAGAAACCTTTGTGGTCTCTCAAACAGCTTGATATATTTCAAAAGTCCCAAAAGTGGAGAATATAAAAGGGTGACAGCTTTGGATCTAGAGGAAATACACCGAACAGCTAGCCTTTGTCAGACCGAAGGATGTTTTGACCACTGCTGCATCATGATCAAAGGAAAGAATCTACCCATGTTACATGGTCTCACGATAACTTCATTTTGGAGTGGAGTGGGATTTTTTCAGTACTATTAGCTGAGTGGAGGGTTTATTTGCCAAATCCAACAAAGCTGCATTTTATTCTTAAGCTGAGTGGAGGGTTTATTTGCCAAATCCAACAAAGCTGCATTTTATTCTTAGCGTTCGATTTTAATCAATTTTCAGAGCACCAGCTACTTACATGTGCAAGTTCACTTTGCAGTTTCTGCATATCAGAAGAGAATTCAACACCCCCTCAGTTTACAAACATCTGCAATTGCAGTCAGAGTTCCCCATTTTTTATTTGTAGATAGGTATATGCTGAGCAGCAGAGCGCCTAGCTCAAATCCCTGTGGTGCCCCACTTATTACTTCCATGTTCTCTGAAGACCCACACTCTCATTGTGGGTTCTGTCCCTCGGCCAATTAGCTATCAAACTATAGAGAAATTAGTTTGGAGAGTACTTTATTGGTTGACCATATTGACACGTGGTATGTTATCACATACCTTGGCAAGGGCTATGTGCACTGTAACAGCAGCATGATACTGCCAAGAGCTCACTTTACCTTCTCAAAATGTTCACAACACTCATTAGACAGGATCTATCCTTAATTTTGCAGGTTTGTTATGACCCATTCAGTGGCCTTACGACACTCATGGTGAGGAGTCCGTTATCCCCAGGGTCTATGGAAGGGACAATCTTGTACAGCAGTAACACAACTTCTGTGCAACAAACCTCTGGGCAAAGCAGTGGATAAGCTCAGGATGATTAGTTGCAAGAACGGGTCCATCAGAGCAAGTTTAGTGTCACTCAGCAGGTGGCCTGCTATGTTATCAGGACACTCTAGATGCATTTTTTTTGTTTTGAACAGTATCTTTAACAAGTGTTCTTTTGCAATGATATGGAGTTTGAGATCCCTGGGTACATACGAAGTCTGTAGTACATACAAAGTCTTTCAAGAGGTCTCATTGGCGAGTACTCTGCACTGAAGTGGTCTGCTAATTTATTAGCGATATCCACCAGATCAGAATAGGTAGTGTCACTATGAATAATTCCAGATTAATGCTGGGTATTATTTTGTAATTTTTTTTACTTCAACTAAAGGAGGGTCATAGGAGGTTGCAAGACTATTGACCCAGCAGACAGTTTAAGCCTAGCCATTTTATCCCGATGTAATACCATAGATACTCTAGTAAATACCCATGATTGTATTTAATAATGACTGCCCATGTCCAGGAGAGCTGTGGGCACTATCCCCAATACGAACTTATGGTGCCCCATCCACTCATCCATGTTCCGCTTGAACAATGTCATACAGGTGCCAGTTAAGCTCATGGGAAGCCTTTGTTTTTCGGATATTTTTCTGAACCTTGGATAATCTTTTGATGTCTACCTTGATTTGTGGGTCTTTAGCTTTGATATACATTCTAATGAAAGTCTTCCTTTTATTGCATCATTTATTTATGTGTGTGGACGCCAGGTTGGTTAGTTCTACCCTTCCCATTCTGTTTATTTTTGGTACAGACTGACATAGAATTTAGTTGCATAACTATTAGCAGAGTTAACATTGGGGTTAGTGAATTTTAAGACTTCATCATGCAACAATGGGAAGTTAGTCACAGTTCAAAGGTACAATTACATCTACTAGTTTTGGGATTTTGAAAGAGAATGTTAGATTTCTAGTCAGACTGGAATAAGAAGAGTATTCCACTGAAATAGTGCATACAGATGCTATTACTTCTATGGACCAGGTCAACAACATTTTGTTCTCTAATGGGCTCTAGACTACATGATCCAGGGAATTCTCGTTTATTAAACTGAAGAAATTTTAGGCAGTCTACATTTGAGGTATAGGTATACAAGTGTCAAGTCTGACAAGTAATTAAAATCTCCTAGAATGATGGAGTTTGTGCATAGAAATTTTCACACACTTAAATGGACAGTTTTGGAAGGATCATCAAGGGGGTCCTGTAACATGCTATGATCAGACAGCTGGTTTTATTTAGAGCTATTTGGGAGTCTCTGGTTTAAGTAGCAAGATAAAAAACGGTTCCTTTTGAGTTTAAAGGGATGTAGTGGTGCTGCTTTCTGCAATCAAACCAGGTTTCAGTAATACACAAGAATGTTCTAGAAATGCAGGAGTGCTTCAAGGTTGGGCAAATTTCTATTCAGACTCCTAGTGTTGGGCAAGACTACATGGAAACTGTTCCCAAATATCCTTAGCTGCCGTAACATATGCCTTTTTAAATCCATACAGAAGTGCAGCTGGTTCAATTAGTGCCCTGAGCCAATACTATGAACCAGTGCCACACCCCAGCTTATTACAGATGGCTCTACATAACTCACAAAAAAGATGTTAGTTCTACTGGCAAACGAAGCAGGTGCCCTACCCCCTACCCACCTTTAACATTGTATTAAAACAAAATTTAAACTGCAGCAAATGTTGCTACAGTTTATACCTGCACACATGAAGCACTACAGAGCTCAAGTTTTAGTTTATAAAAAAAAAAATGTATTTATTTTAAACTGCAGTGAACTGTTAGCTACAACATAGCAAGCAGGTCCTATAGCTTATACCATACACAAGTGCTACAGTGCTTGGGTTTAACTGCAAAAGCAGTACCAGCATTAAAAGCCAGTATTACATTAAAGAGCAATCGGGACTGGCTGATAGCAGCACCACCCCACCCCCACCCAAACACTGTGTCCAGGTTTGTTGCCCCTCTCGACCTGTCCTAACTATGCTACTGAATCCATACTCCTAAATAATTTATCTTGTGTCCCTATAAATATTGGTTGCTGAACCAATTTGCGTCTCTGGGTACATAATTCATGCCTATAGCCTTTGTTTTACCTTCATTTATTTTATATCCTGAAAAGACATGAAACTGCCCCAAAATGTCCAACAATACTGAGATGTCCTTTTTTGGATTTATCAGGTAAAAAAATATCTTCAAATAGCACCAAGTGTTCTTGATTACCATAATATCCTTGTATATCTGAATCCATTATTTTCTGTCAATCAATGGCTCTAAATATAAAAACTTACAGAAAACGGATTTTGTTCTCCCAAAAATTTTTTTTAGCTCCATAAAAGCAATTTTCGGTGGAATACATAAAACATGCCATTGTAATCCTCATCCCTGGCTACAGCCCCTTACTAATACAATCTACAATCCCCCCCCCCCATATCATCTATCACTATCTGAGCCCCTTTAACAATTAGAATTACTTTCCTTTTCCTCTGTCCCTGATATTCTGCTGACTATCCATTCTGAAAGCCTCTCTTTGCTCAGCATTATCCATCAGTTACCTTTTCAAATCCCAGTGCTAGGGTTTGTTAGACACATCTGGTGGAAATAAGATATCCTTGAATCCAGGTCTCCCATTCTCCCTCCCTGCTTTAAAGGCAGTCAGTACCCACAGATGCTTTGGACTTTGCTTGGGGAGCAGTTTCAGGAGGGATGAAAGTGCAGGGGGTGTAGGACACAAAGGACAGATGCAAGCACATAAATCTCAAGGAGATGCTTGGCCTGATGAAGGCACTCAACCATCCTTGGTCCCACAGACCTCTTCAAGGGGTTACAGGGAAACCAGACCACAGCCCCTTTTCAGACTAGCCACGATAGCTTGGGATATAGCTTCATAGAACAACTTCACCTAGCAGGCATCCTTGATTCAGTCAGAGCAAACCTGTATTGCAGACAAGTACAGCAGGACACGGTAGACCCTCAGGAGTGGAAATCAGATCGGGGGGGCTCTTCCAAGATTTGACCCATCTTGTGGGGAATTCCTCTAGCAAACCTCTGCCTCATTTTTGAAGAATCAACTGACAAGATTCTGTTCCAGGATTCCATGCAAGAAAGCCCGGAAGACAGATGCCTTTTGTCCTTAGGAATGTTCATGTATGCTTTTCTACCCTTTTCACTAATACATGCAGGGTACTTCTGAAGATTAAAAAGGAATCCAAGATCATTGTGGTGACACCCTTCTGGTCCAGGTAACTATGGCTTTCCCTTATTTTGGAAAGGGCCAGGGGCAGTTACCACAAGCTTCCACAGACTGATCTACTCACACAAGAACTGGGATGTTTGACACAGTCACCACTAATCATCTTTAATTGAATGCCTGGATGGAGTCTTAATTCCTTTGAGGCACTACTAATTGAGGCAAGAAAGCCAGATACTAGAAAATCATACGTTAGCAAATAGAAAAGGTTTTCTAGTTGGTGCCAACAACATAACCAGCACCCTATCAGGGCTAGTTGTTCACTGGTTTTGCAATAATATTTTAAGCTATTATCCTGGGGCCTTTTATTCCTCTATCAAGGTTCATTTATCAGCCATTGTATCATGTCTGCCATGGATTCTTTTTCAAGGCAGTCTTTATATCAAAATGTTCTTGAAAGGAGTTTTGCACAAGATGTATCCAATAAAACAGCCTCTCTAACAAAATTAAGATCACAAAGCAGGGCAACACTTGCTCCATTTGAACCAGCTAATACGGCTGACTTAAGGTTCTTAACATGAAAACCAGCACGGGTATCCGAGTTGCAGGCTCTTACGGCAAGTTAACCCAATCTCATTTTCTACAGGGACAGGATTTCTTTGAGAACTAATCCTTCTTTTATGCCCAAAGTAGTGTCCAAGTTTACCTTAAGCCAAACTATCCCTCTCCTGTTTTATTTTCCAAAAACTAAAAATGAGAGAGAAAGGATACTCACCACCGTGGGATGTCCACAGGCAGCTCAAGTACCATCTTGCCAGAATTAAAGCTTTCAGAGCTAGATCAACTGTTTATTTGCTGTGAAGATGAGGAGGGACAACCCGTGTCAAAATAGATTACCTCCAAATGCTTGTTTATGGCTATTACACATTTTGTTATACTGACCATCATAAATATCAGAGGCAGGAGTCTAACCAGGACTTTGACTTAATGTTTTTTTGGAAAGTACTGGATTTTAAATATTCTAGAAGCAGCTACTACATGTACTCTGTGCATACTTTTACACAGTAGATGGGCTCTTCTCCTTCCAACTCACAAATGTAGTTAATTGCGGTAATCTAACCACATAGCAGTCTGCTGCAGTAGTTAGTGATCAATGGGATTAACACAGTACAGTTAGATAAGTTGAACATACCTTAACAGTACATGTTTGTAAACTGCTGCAGTAGCCACTCCCTCCACCCACCCTTTGATTTATTTGTTCATGCCAGGGTGTGGACATTTTTTGTTTCTGTTCCTAGCATTGTTCTTTCAGGGCTCAGCCACCCTCTCTCTGCTGGCAGGAAATCTCCGACGGTAAGGGACTTCAATCTGAACATGCCCAGTCACAATGGATACCCGCATAATGGTGCCCTTATCACCTCTTGTCCTAAGGGAACAAACAGGCTGTTCAGAGATCATAGCATATACAAAGCAGATAAAGCCAAGGGTCATTAAAGCCTTGGCAACACCCACTGTCATATGCAGACGACTGAAAAGGTAGGCCTGGGGAAAATTTCTGGCTACCTATCCAGTTAAAGATTCCAGAGATGGATATCCATTAGCAGATTAAACTAATCATTTTCAGTAGGTCCCTTTTATTTGTTGGTTGACAAATCATTTCAAAGTTTCCTGTTATCTATTAGTGAATTTTTAAATCACTAGTATGCAAGTTTGTGACACTGTTTTAAGAAGGTATAGCTGATCCAGAAGGGATAAATATAAACCAGCAGTGGAACATCTGTAAGACACTGGACATAGGGATTCAAGTGCATTTTGGTAGTCAAGGTACTTCAGGCACATGAGCTTTAGTTGAGAAGAGCCGCAGTTTTTTTTTTAAATTGTGCACTGGGATTAGAGAACCACCTACCCCATAAGGGGCACTGCACTGAGTAATTGGTCTAATACAGGATAGGCAGCAACTTTTTGGATCCATATGAGAAACCTGTAAACATTAGTTGGCCAGACAAAAGGATTTTCTGATTAAGGAATTGTCCATAAAGGCACCAAGATCCTGGATAACAATCAGTCTAGATAGGGATGCCATGCTATCTATGCTACAGTCATGAAACATGTTTTCTAACTGTAAACTCTCATAGGTAGGTACTAGACTATCGGCCCTAGGGCCCATACAAGCCTAGCCAAAAAATGTACCCTGGCTTTCGCCACCCAAGAGAATTATTTTCCTGTCGAGCAGAGCCACAGACATGATCTCCGGGGTGAATTTCCCATTTCAAATCCAATCAAGATTTTTCTCGAAAAGTGCTAATGAGGAGCTCTGTTTGACATAGATAGGTAGTCTGTTCCAGAGTATGGGAAGTCTCTGGGACAGGAATCTATCCCTCCAGCATGTTCTGTTTATTGCGGTGACAAGGTTTAGGTCCCTAGAGCGTGTAGCTCGGAGGGATTGGTATTTCTTTAAGTGGAGCATGTCCAACAGCTCTGGGTTTGACATAGCTTTGTATGTTGGGCAGAGATCACCCCTGAATAGGCGATATGCGATTGAGTAAAGCTGTAGTTTGAGACGGTCTGCATAGGGCATCCGAGGCATTTCTGTGGTCTTTCCAGTTGTAGACGTCTTGAGGTACATACCAAAAGGGCGTTGTACTCTATAATGGGTCTAATGAATGACGAGTAGAGGGGAACAATGACCTTTTTTTCTAGACGAGAATCCTTTTGTGATGAGATGAGCCATGTAGGATTTCCTGACCACTGTGGCGATGTGATTATCAAAGGAGGGACTACTGTCCACCTGTGTCCCAAGGTCTCATCACATTTTCGGCATTAAGTAGACTACCAGCTATGTGGTAGTTCATGGGTACAGAGTTTTTACCAAAGGGAATGACAATACACTTTTTGGCATTGAGCTTCAGGCCATGGCTTTGACACCAGGTATCTGTCTCAGGGAGGCCCTTTTGTAGTTTGTCCACATCGTTAGGAGTTTCGATTATGGCTCCTAGTTTGCAGTCATCTGCAAACTTTGTTAGCCAAAGACCTTCCATGTTGGCCTGCACCTCAGAAGTAGATAAACAGGAGAGGACCCAGGAATGAACCCTATGGTACTCCACTGGTCTCTGGTCTGATGTCGGATTTGGAATCCGCTACTTTCACAGTGTGGGTTCTGTCAGTGAGCCAGTTGGCAACCCATCTCGCGACAGGGATTTATACCTAGTTTAGTGAGCTTATCTATAATTCCAGAGTGGGGGATGGTGTTGAAAGCCTTGGCGAGATCTAGATAAGCTGTGTGAACCATTTCACCCTCATCTATGGCTTTGGTGACTGCTTCAAAGAAGTCAATCAGGTATAGGAGACATGATCTGCCTTTTACAAATCCAAACTGGGTAGGGTCCAGAGTTTGGAGATTACCAATGTCTTTGTTTAGGAGTTCCACGATGATACGTCCCATTGCCTTGCAGACCAGGCTCGCCAGGCTAATGGGGCAGTAGTTCCCAGGGTCCATCATGGCTCCCCCTTTGTGGAGTGGAATAACCGTATCGGTGCACCATTCAGTGGGTACAAAGCCTGAGGTGAGGCTATGATTGAACATGGTACTTGGGTAGGGTGCCAGTTCATTCTGTAGTTTGTGTAGAATGCAGCCTGAGATTGTCAGGTCCCATGGATGCTGTGTTCTTGGCTTTGGAGTGTGTTTACCTGTGCAGCCGTGATTATAGGAACTTTGCATTCTTCCGTATAGAGATGGGCCCTCTAGGGAGTGAGAGGGGGGTAAAGTTAGCACTGAACCTGTCTGCTAGGATGTTGGCAGTATCAGTTGGTTCTGTATATTTAGTGCCATTGTGCTGTAACTCAGAGCAGATCTGAGTGTTCCCATTTATATTCTTGACATAGCTATAGAATGCTTTGTAGTTGTCTTTAGAGTCAGTGACAATTTTGTTTTCGTAACTAGCTTTGGAGGATTTTATGAGGGATCTCAGCTTCTTACTGAGGTTGACCAGGGAGTTCCTCCAGTCATGGGATTTTACTCTTTTGCAACAGTTTCTTTCTTCTGTTGTGGAGTTTATGGCAGAGGACCACCAGAATGGCTTCCTTTTTTTGGAGGATAACATCTTGGTTCTATAAGGGATAGCATGATCCATGCACTTGCATAAGTGCTTATAAAGTGCATTTGTGTAGGATTTGGCAGTCATACCTCTACTGTCAGTCTGCATGGGTGTCATGAAGTTTGCCACTTCTGTCTTAAGTGTGAAGTTGGCTTTGGAGAAGTTTTTTTTTTACAATGGCTTCCCTAATTGGAGGTGGGATGTGGGGATGTCTAGGCTGATTAGCTTGTGGTCAGATCTGACCAAAGAGGAATTGACCTCTGGTATGAACACCGGTTTCCCATGTTGGTAATGACCAGGTCTAGGATATTGCTGCCCCGGTGGGGGTGTGAATAAGTTGATCCAAGGCGTTCGAATTTATGAATTCTAGAAACCGTTGAGCAAGAGAGTTGGTACACAAGTAGTTTTCCCAGTTAATGGTGGGGTAGTTGAAATCGCCCATTATTAGGGTGTTGGGTTGTACCTTAATACTTTCCAGTGCATCAAGAAAGGAGTGTGAATCCTGGGGCATGGTGGGAGGTCTGTAGCAAGCTACAATTTGGATTGCAGTCTTGCCCAGAGTTAGTTGCAGTTGGATAATCTCGGATGCATTATGCTGTGCAACTAGCCTGGAAGTGTGGCTATCCTTAATGAATATTGACACGGCTCCGCCTTTAGTGCTTCTTTCTGAGTTAGGTGGCCGAAAGGTGTGGTATGAATTGAAGCATGGTAATGCAGGGGTGCTCTCTGGAGCTTTGAACCAGTTCTCTGTCACTGCACAGATTTCAATGTTCTCCATTTTAAGGAGTGCCTCGAGTGCATTTTGAGGTTTAGACCTTCTAGCATTGAGTAGCATTACCCTCAGATTTTGCTTGCTTGTACCTGTTAGTGGTGAAATTGTCATTTTTACCTTGCCTAAAAAAGGCACTATAGGGGTGGCAAGAGCCTTAGCCAGTATCCGGAATCCTAAGGGCAACAGGTGCAGGCCATCTCTGGCAAAGCATCGTGGAATGTCAATCATGTCGTCCCACGCAGTCGATCATGTCATCCCAAGCAGACAAATACTGGATCTCCTTAGAATGACACCAGAAGCTTAGCCAATTGTTGAAGTCAATCATTTTGTCCTTGTACTGTGGTATCATTCTGGGTGATGGCAGGATTCTACTCAGGGTTAGGGTCATACCTGCCTGGGATACAAGATCAGAGAGCTCCTCCATGTCTCTTCATGTAGTCCAGGGAGGTACGTCTCAGGTCATTCACACCAACATGGGCAATGACAGTGTTATATTTGTATTTATTGTGGAGTGACCTGAGTGCATGCGTTGTGGCGGATCCTGGCACCTGACAGGCAGCTGACAGTAACTTTCTCCTTGTTTAGTCTAGTGAGTGGAACATCAGTGCGCCTGACTATAGAATCACCTGTGACTAGAGTGTTGGGTACGTTGTTATGCCTTATGGGCTGTGGTTGAGTGGTACACTGAGTTTTGTGGGCTGTGTGTCATTTGGGTTGTGTTGGGGGCTGGAGTTTGCTTGCGTTTATGCTTTGGACGTCCCTGATGCTTGGGCAGGTTTTTATTGAGAGCCTCTGCTAATGTAGGTGTGTGTTTTGGTGGTGTAGGTTTTGAGGGACTATGTGATGAGTGTGGTGCAAGTATTTACCTTCTCCTCTTGACCGTCTAGTCCAGGCTTTGGTGAAGAGAGCTTAGCTTCCAGTTTGGCTATATAAGTGCATCTCTCACAGGTTGGAGTGTTGGGTGGTAGGAGGAGAGGGTTGTCTGTGTACATGAGGCAATTGCTGCATTGCCCCAAGATGCCCAGATTCATCAGGTAGACAGGAGAAATCACTGAGAGCTGACCCTTAGACATGCCTGGATAAGTGCTTATTTATTAAGTACTAAATACTGCTTTCCACTAGACAAGTGAGGAAAGTTGAGTGCTGTAGTAATTTGCAGCTTATGTAGTGCTTACAATGAGTTCTGAACAAGTGCTGAGTTCAAAGAAACAGATTTGAGTGCTGAAACTAGAAAACTGGCTAGTTCTAAGAAACAAAACTAAGCTAGAAGGCTTCCCTCCAACATAGAAGTGCTTGGGGGCTCAGAAGCCTACAAACAGTCTAGACCACTTAACAGGAAAGGCAGGAAACAAGTTTAATTTTTTTTTTGTTCCCTTTCCCAGATGCTCTCTTTGTACACAGTAGAAGTGCCTGAAATCAGAACATGATCTCACTGCACTCAGTTGAGTGAGCAAATGAAATGGGCCCAGAAGGAGTATCCAAACACAAATTTACAAGAGGGGCGGGCAGTTTCAAAGCCACTAAGATTAACACCAAAACAGAAACACAGCGGGTGGGAAAACTAACTGAAGAAGAGTCAAAACTTCCAGTTCAGTTAATAATCATGCAACACAGTTAAATCAATTAAATACTGTATTTGGAAAAAAGTACAGATAAAGGTACTTAAATTCTCTTATACATTCAGTTGAATACAGCTAGATCTTAGCTGGCCAAAGCTGAGGTTTTTAAGCAGAAAATATTTCAAACTGTACCACTTAAATAGGCAAGGACAGGAAATCAAAGGATGTGGCCACCCCCACACCTGCAATTACTAACAAATTGTAAATAAAAACAAATTTTGTAGACAAATACTAATAGAGAGGAACAAGGTTACTATGTTTTAAAAATCAGTCTTTTCTTAAATAATCCGTGTTTCAATTACTGTGCTGATCA
This sequence comes from Protopterus annectens, assembly GCF_019279795.1. Classification (NCBI taxonomy): domain Eukaryota; kingdom Metazoa; phylum Chordata; order Ceratodontiformes; family Protopteridae; genus Protopterus; species Protopterus annectens. The sequence goes on from NC_056743.1 coordinate 431,795,912, forward strand.
TGCAATTGTCAACATTTCAGTTACAGATTATGATCCATATTCTTTTCAGTACTGGACTGCTGCTGGCCCAGACTGCAGATGAATAGTCTGTTACTCTGGGCCATTTAAACTAAGACACTGAAATAATGCTCTTAATATTTAACTTTGCTTCAAAATTTACACCTCAAACCACAGGATGAATTACATTTTAACCAATTAAGCCACAAATTCAGGTATGACGTACTGACGTTAACTTCTCCCCTCAGCCTTCAATTATAGGTAGATGTTTGTTTCTCAACAAAAAGTACATGCTCATTTCTGATGACATACCCTTAAGATTTGCATATAGGATGGGAAATATGACAAACATTTACTTTCACATAACATGGACATGTAGTAATGGAAAGGTAGCTAGGATTAATCTGTGTGTTCAGTCATGTTTCCTTCATTTCATATTCCCCGTTTACACTACAAGCCTACTTATCTTTTCTATACCCACACATTTTCTGAAGCCTTCCAGGGCATATAGAAGGATATCAGGACCATCTTGACCTGGTACATACCTGCATATGACATGCCTCTGACCAAAGAACAAATCACTGGCACAAATCATACTATTAGGTTAACCTTAACAAAAAGCCAAAATTCAATGAGGATTACTCCAACTAAACATCCATATACTCACAGGAAAAAATTTAAAAGAAACTTAGATAGCATAACTGAAGCTCTACCATCCCAAAAAATGCCCTCAGCCGTTTCTTGATGGTAGGGGTGGGCCACACTCTAACCTCTACCTTGTGTAGCTGCAGCCTAATTTTTCCACAACCCACCTGGTAACCCAGAGAAGATACCTCTTCCATACACACGTGACACTTCTTGGCCTTGATAGTAACACTATCTTTTGCAGTCTGCCCAACACCTTACGGACATGTGGAGCATGTTCTGACCCTGACTTTTTGCCCTTGCATACCTGGGTAATACTGCCATCTGCAATCTCCTGCTAGGACGTGATCTACCAGCCGCTAGGGAAGTTGGAGCATTTTTTTCTCATTCCAAAAGGCACCGTTATAAACCTGTATAACCCAAATGGAAACAATTATTATCCCCTCCCCCCACCCAGCTGCTGTAAAGCTTCACCTGTCATTGGCATGGTGTAAGAACCAGCCTCTGTGTGATTGTTCACCTTACTGTGGTCCACACAAAATCTGGTGCTATCACATTTTGACACTAGTGCCGCTAACAAAACCCATGGAGACATCCTGTAGCTACTCTCTCAGGCACCCATTAAGAGGACTGATGACCTGTTGGGGTTCATTGCCCACATGATACTCGACCAAGGGCATACATACACACAGGCCTACCAGTAAACATATCCCCCAAACTCCTGAAATACTGCTCCGATTCCCTCAACCCAAATAAAAGGTTGCTGCTAGGGCAGACACAGCTAGTTCATCAACTGTGATGCCTGACCCAGACACAATTAGGCAATCTACAAAAAGAAACCTCTGGTTCCTCCAGAAAACCACTGCAAATACATGAAAGCTGGGGCTTTATGATGTTATCACAGTAGGGTTTGTATTTCTACCTCCTACCCGACAACTCTACCACATAGTATTATTACCCAGTTTTCACAACTGTGAGAGCCCTCCTAGAATGCTCCACCTCGGGACCAACAATAAGCACCTTCACATATCATAGGTTCATAGGTTTATACTAGGCTATCTGCCCTAAGGCATTTATAAGCCTAGCCCAAATAAAAAATACTGTGCCCATTAGTTTGTTGTGCCTCTGTCCAGCCGTGACCCAGAGATGATTCGATCTTCCCATCCACAGGTCTAGATTTCTCTTGAACAGAGTCAGCGAGGTGCTCTGCCTCACATGGACCGGGATTTTATTCTACAGCATAGGGAGTCTCTGAGTGATAAATCTATCCCTCCAGCACGTCCTATTTATATCCGTGCTAAGGTTTAAGTCGCTTGCTCTAGTGGTTTTGGTGGATTTGGATTTTTTTGAGGTGGAGCATGTCCATTAATTCCGGGTTGGACATGGCCTTGTATGTCAGGCACATGTCACCTCTGAGCAGACGGTATGCGACTGAAGAAACTCCAGCTCTATTCAATCTGGCAGCATATGACAGATTTTGGAGTCCCTTTATCCTTTTGGTGAGGAACTTTTGGGGTCTCTCCAATTGCTGCAGATGTCGGGTGAGATACATCGAATGGGGCATTGTACGATCATTGGTCTGATAAACAATGACCTCACTAGATCTGGATGTGAATCCCTTCATGATCAGGTGGGCAATGTAGAAGGTCTTTCTAACCACTTTAGCAATGTGAGTGTCAAAGAAAGGCCACTGTCAACCTGGGTCCCCAGGTCCCTGATAACCTCTTCTGTGCTTAGTGGATTGCCACCTATATGGTAGCTTGGGGTTACCTTGTTTTATGACTATACATTTTTGGCGTTTAACTTCAGGCCATGGCTCTGGCACCAGCTATCTGTTTCCGTGAGTCCCTTCTGAAGGATATCAGTGTCAGTTTGCAGTCATCTGCAAACTTTGTCACCAAAGTCCTCCCATGTTAGCCTGTACTTAGTAGATGCCAAACAATAGGGGCCAAGAACCGAGCCCTGTGGGACACCACTTGTGACCGGCTTGGAGTCTGACACAGCGCCAGCAACTCTAACCCTGTGGGTTCTGTCCTAGCCAGTTTGCAACCCATCTTGTGACATATGGGTTTACATTGCAAGGTCAAGGTAGGCTGTATGGACTGCCTTTCCCTCATCAATGGCCTTGGTGACTATTACCAAGTTCAAAAGGCATGATCTTCCCTTGACAAAGCCAAACTGGGTGGGTCCAATGTCTGCAAGTCCCTATATCTTTGTTTATGAGCTCCATTATGATCCTCTCCATAGCTTTGCAGACTAGACTTGTTATCCTGTGGTAAGGCTGAGATTAAACAGCTGCCTTATGACACCATCGGTCCCATTGATGCTGTGTTTTTAGCTTTAGAGAGCAGCTTTCACCTGCGCATTTGAGATGTCGGGAGGCTACACTCGGCTGGGATAGTTATCTCTCCTTTAGGGGTTTGCACTGAACCTGTCTGCCAGTATGTTGGCAATGTCTGTGGGTTCAGTGATTTTTGTATCATTTTGGACTAATTCTGAGCATATCTGTGAGTTTCCACCCAGGTTCCTAACATAGCTGAAAAAGGCCTTATTATTGTCCTTTGAATCCATGGCAATTTTTCTCATCCAACAGAATACTCTTCCAATTTTGGATGCCCTATTATACCAAATATTTCACTGCTGTGACAAAGTGCTCCTAAACTATCCCCATTAAGATCCATAAAACTTTTGGCGATGATAAAGTACTGCCTCTCCTCAGTGTAAATATATTTGATTTTCTCTGATCCACGTCTATTTTCATAGATTAATACCAGTTAGGTATTTACACCCAATACTTAAGACAAAAAAAAAATGGAAATATAACTAATCATTAAAACCTCTACACAACAGTAGAACAAACTACTACCGGTTTTATTCATTTCTTTTTTTTTTTTTCACCCCACTGGAGGTGACAAGGATAATATGATTACAATGCAAGCAGCACCTAGGGGAATATTTTTCAACTGTGAAATGGGGAAGTTAATATTTACTTACATGCTGCTATGTTGAGGGGAACTGAAACAATACACCTGTGGAACTTCTTTGGGAACTAGGGTAGATAAGAGTTGCAAAAATGGTTTAGAAATTCTAGTAGTGTGGAGTGCTTTGCTTTACAAACGTGCAGGCAAGTATCACTCTACAAAAACAAGACTAACAAAGCTGTAATTAAGCATTCATCAATAAACACACTGTAGCTGACAGTTGCCAAGCTGTGTTTTTATTTTTTTATACAAATCACTACACTGATCCAAAACAAAGTGGCAGAAATAAAAGTTCTATCTTCCCAATTAAAACTAAGTTTATGGCAGCCGATAAAGCCCAGATCATACCACCACACAGACCAGTTACTTCCATCTCCAAAATGAGGAACGCTAGCCCTCATAATGTGGAGCAAATGGGCAAAGTGTGGAACACATACTAATGGCTTACTAACAACTTCAACTAGCTAGGCCATAGGATGGTTAAAATGCTGATTTTACTTACAAAGACATACTAATGAATTAATGATTTATTTCTATTTTCCATGTATTTCACTTAAAAAAAAACCCCAACACTGAACGTGTGACAGAGTTTTTCAATGTGGAACTTTGAGGAACATGAACTTTAAGACCCCAAATGAGGTACGTTCCTCACTTGACAGGTATGCCTTAATCACTTCACAAAAAGACGAAGGTGCTGTAAGCATGGCATGACGATCACTAGGCGAAGCAGCACTTATCTACGTGAGCCGTTTGGCCCAAGGCACGTTTACCAAACAGACCCGTGATCTTAACATTTGAAGACAAATAAACGGGCGATTTTAGGGAGCAGAACTATTCAAACGTACCCAACATCAAAAACAGTTAGAGAACCATGAAAATTCAAAAGAGAAATCAACTGGGTAACCTGTCCAGCTAAATTTACCTGGATGGATGAATTTTACCCATTACACCACAACAAATAGAATAACTATACCACAATACTCACACAACAATCCGAGAGATAAGCCATGACACCATGACGCCTCTGATTTATTACAGAAATTCACTTATTCTGTGAGTAAAGCCACCAGATTTGCTTAAAGTGCTCCGTTTTCTCAAACCCTGGAATTTTTCCTAGATCCCTTCTGCCGCCGATTGACTTTTTTACAGCCCCATTACCATTTAAACTGCATCCACTTACTACATAGAAGTTGATGCTCACTTTTGGACTTGACAAAACACACAATGAGCGTTAGCAACAACGTCTAAAGAGGGTGAACTGTGGGCAAGTAAATAGGCGTGGTTACCTGATTTTAAGTAGCGTGAAGGGCGTACCAACTCAAAAGTTTGGTGACTGCATTTCCGATATCAGAATTTTCCTGGCGAAAACTTTGGGCGGGGCCAAGAACAGTCTTGTTCACAGTGGTCCTTTTTATTACGCCCACGGGAAGGCGTGGCTTAGTTTGAATAGCTGTCGGAAGGGCTTGATTGATAACTGAAGCTTTTGATGAGGAGACATTTATTGAAATATGTTTAGCGGGAATAAAGTTATATCCCCTACTCAGGGAAGTTTTACACTTTTCCATAAACCAACCATGCTATAACTGGTTAGTACATATTTCCCTAATATAAGTACCACGGTTTTCTTCATTTACTCTGTACTTTATTTTGATTTGTTTACCAGAAACTTGTCCATAAAGGCAGATTTCAGTCACTACCTGAGCCAAAGGTAAAATTATGATTGCACGATATTACCCAATTATTTTAGTTTGTTTGCGTCTTTCAGCTTTTCCCGGTTAGGGGTCGCCACAGCTGAATTCCGGTCCGCTTATAATTGGCATAGATTTTTACGTGCCGAGTTGCCGGCCCTGACGCACAACCTTCAACGAAGGTACGGCCATTAACGCATGTCTGCACTCAGAAGACTCTCTAGCTGAGAAATGAACAGAACAACGTCTTTTTGTGAGGCGACAACGCTACCGCAGCACCACCATAGCAACTATTTTTTAGTACAAATAAAAATTAAATATGCTGGGCGGCCACGGTGGTGCAGCGATTAACGTTGCCGCCTCACAGCAAGAGGTTCTCCGGTTCGATTCTAGGCTGAGTTGCCCCCAGTGCGGGAGTCTGTATGTCCTCCCTGTGGTCGCGTGGGTTTCCTCCCAAAGACATACAGTAGGTGGATTGGACACTCTAAATTGGCCCTAGTGTGTGTGCCTTCTGTGGAAGGTTGGGCGCCGGGCTAGCAACTCGTCACTGTAAAACTCCACAGCCAATCATGAGCGGACAGGTGATTCGCTGTGGCGACCCCTAACCAGGAAAAGCTGAAAGAGAAGAAAAATTAAATATGCTAAGGACATTTCAGAAAAAAAAACAAGTAAAATCCATAATAACACGCAGAATTACTCTCCTATATCTCAAATTCTTCTCTCAGGAAAATTAACAAATTCTAAAACAATATTAAAATCCTCTCCATCTCCGGGATGTGGAACAAAAGGGCAATATGTGGAAGACGTATTACCAGAAGAGATGAGAAAAAAATTCAAACGAAATGTACAGAGAGGGCAACCTTTCTGGGTCTAAACACCGTCCTGCTCAGTTAAATTAAGTGAGTAGCGGTAATTTAGACAACCCGGCACCAGTTAAGGGACTGCCCCCTCCTTACATGTGACTTTCCTTGTGCACACTCGCTTGGCTGCCTGTAACCACACATGCCCGTCGTCTTCTTGCATTAAGGTTGTGGCTTGATTCCCTTGGTCGAAGGGACCTAGTTCTTTCAGCCAACGGAATCTAGCCTGCTCATACTAAGGATAAGGAGGATGATTTTAGTGAGAAAAATGACCGTCTTCACGTCACCAGTCGATTCTAGCCCCTTTGGGGGAGCGGGCGGAAATGTCACAACTTGGTGCCGCCCATATTATGCATAAAATTCCTAATTGCCTTTAGGGTGCACATGGGTCTCAAAAGAAAGCTAATACGGTGTTAATATAAAGAAAGAGACATTCTCAAATTAAAATAATAAAGTAAACATATAAATAAATTCCACAACGACAAGTTTACAGGAATATACATTTCAAATCAGCTTTCAGTATGTCTGCCTATATTATCAGTGCGTGACATTGTTTTCATGTAAGTAATTAAATATTATTTATAACCAGGTATATTGCCTGGAATGGAGTGGCTGTCCCTTTTTCTCTCGTTATGGATTTGTTTTCAAAGTAACCTCAATAAGACTACCGATTCTCATTTTGTTCCGCATCCGCACTGCTCCCCATTAAAAGTGTCGGTCACACATTTAGCATTAATCATTTTAAAAACTAGTATCTGTGGTAAATAATACTGAATCATTTCAATTCATTAAAAGGGCGTTTTTATAATTAGGAACTAACACATTTTAACTATATTGTGAGCATTCTACTTGGATCATCTGTTCCACATTATGAGATGTAGTGTTTCACATTTTGGAAATGGGAGGCTGAGCGCTGAGCTGCATCTTAATACCTTAATAATAGGGCTGAGGATTAAGGAGGGGATAATTTAAAAAACACAATTGGCATGCAAGGAAAATATTTTTTTTTCATCAGAATGTCTAGATAGATTCTTTTTTCTCTGGAGTCCAAGAGACAAAAAGATTACTATGTATATGACACATAACTAACCATGCTCATGTGAGATATTTTATTAAATAAGTATGCAGATAAACGGAGAAATATAAATCTAGTTAATATATTTTATATCTACTTGTTGACTTATTTCAAAGCAATTAACTATTGTAAAAGGACTTTAACCAATCAAATGCATTCATGCATATAATAAAAATAATAATTTTACACGATGCCATTTCAGACTGAGCTAATTGGAGGAAGTCAGATGAAGGGCTCTGAGCTAACTAATCTGTGATATATAACATTAAGTATCCTATTTTTTTTGCTTATTTCTGAGTTATTTATAACACTTTTATTTTACTCACTGTGTGTGAGGTATTAACTAGAATTTTCCACAATTGTTAAGCATCTGGTTGGGTTTGTTTGTTCTGATTTTTGTTTCCCACCCTCCTTCCCTATTGGTATCCTGTTTTTATACTTGGTGGCTTTGCAGTTGCCCACCCCTACTGTAAATTTAATCTGGGACACTCCTCCGAGTCTAGTGTCATTACCTCATTCTACCTATTCCAGGGAGAACATTTGAGAAGGTCAACCCAGTTAGCTTCTGCTCCTCCTTTCCACTTTACATAAATAAAAAAAAATGTTTTCTAAGCTTGTTTCCTGACTTTTCTGTAAGTCGTCTAGTCCAGATACAGATTTGCCGTATCCAGGACTGTTTGTAAGCTTCTGAGCTCCCAAGCCTTTCTGTGTTGGATGGAAGCCTTCTAGTTTAATTTTGTTTCTTAGAACTAGCCAGTTTTCTAGTTTCAGCACTCAAATCTGTTTCTTTGAGCTCAGCACTTGTTCAGAACTCATTGTAAGCACTAAATAAGCTACAAATTACTACAGCACTCAACTTTCCTCACTTGTCTAGAGGAAAACAGTTTTTAGTACTTAATAAATAAGCACCTATCCAGGCATGTCTAAGGGTCAGCTCCCGGTGTTTTCTCCTGTCTACCTGATGAATCTGGGCATCTTGGGGCAATGCAGCAATTGCCTCATGTACACAGACAACCCTCTTCTCCTACAACCCAACACTACAACCTGTGAGAGATGCACTTATATACCCAAACTGGAGGCAAAGCTCTCTTCACCCAAGACTGGACTAGATGGTCAAGAGAAGAAGGTAAACACTTGCATCACACCACACTCATCACATAGTCCCTCAAAACCTACACCACCAAAACATACGCATAGAAACACAAAACACACACCTACATTCGCAGAGGCTCTAAAAAATATCTACTCAAGCAACAGGGACCTCCAAAGCAGAAGCACAAGCAACTCCCCCCGAACATAACACAAATGACACATAACCCACAAACTCAGTGTGCCACTCAACCACAGCCCATAAGGCATAACAACGTACCCAACACTCTAGTCATAGGTGACTGTATAGTCAGGCACACTGATGTTCCACTCACCAGGCTAAACAAGGAGAAAGTTACTGTCAGCTGCCTGTCAGGTGCCAGGATCTGCCACATAACGCATGTACTCAGGTCACTCCACAACAAGTACAAATATGACTCTATCACTGTCCATGTTGGTGTGAATGACCTGAGATGTACCTCCCTGGACTACATGAAAAGAGACATGGAGGAGCTTTCCAATCTTGTAGCCCAGGTAGGTATGACCCTAGCCCTGAGTAGCATCCTGCCATCACCCAGAATGATACCACAGTACAAGGACAAAATGATTGACTTCAACAATTGGCTAAGCTTTTGATGTCATTCTAAGGGGATCCAGTATCTGTCTGTCTGGGATGACATGATCGACAAACCACGATGCTTTGCCAGAGATGGCCTGCACCTGTTGCCCTTGGGATTCTGGATACTGGCTAAGGCTCTTGTCACCCCTATAGTGCCTTTTTTAGGCAAGATTCAAATGACAAATTCACCACTGTAACAGGTACAAGCAAGCAAAATCAGAGGGTAATGTTTCTTAATGCTAGAAGTCTAAACCTCAAAATGCACTCACTCTAGGTACTCCTTAAAATGGAGAACATCGACATCTGTGCAGTGACAGAGACCTGGTTCAAGACTCCAGAGAGCACCCCTGCATTACCAGGCTATAATTCATACCACACCTTTTGGCCACCTAACCTGGACTGAAGCACTAAAGGTGGAGGCATGTCCATATTCATTAAGGATATCCACACCTCCAGGCTAGTTGCTCAGCATAATGCATCTGAGATTTCCAAGTGCAACTAACTCTGAGCAAGACCGCAATCCAAATTGTAGCTTGCTACAGATCCCCCACCATGCCCCAGGATTCCCACTCCTCATTTCTTGATACACTGGAAAATATTAGGATACAACCTAACACCCTAATAATGGGTGATTTCAACTACTCCACCATTAACTGGGAAAACTACTCATGTACCAACTCTTGTGCTCAACGTTTTCTGGAATTCCTAAATTCCAACTCCTTGGATCAGCTTATCCACACCCCCACCAGGGCAGCAATATCCTAGACCTGGTCATTACCAAGATGGGCAACCGGTGTTCCACACCAGAGGTCAATTCCTTGTTGGTCAGATCCGACCACAAGCAAATCACCCTAGACATCCACATCCCACCCCCACCCCCCATTAGGGAAACCACCGTAAAAAATTTCTCCAAAGCCAACTTCACGCTTCTTAAGACAGAAGTGGCAAACTTCACAACACCCATGCTGACGGACAATAGAGGTACGACTGCTGAATCCTATATAATTGCACTTTATAAGCACTTACATGAGTGCATGGATCGTGCAATCCCTAACAGAACCAAGATGCTATCCTCAAAAAAAAGGAAGCCAATTTGGTGGTCCCCTGCTATAAACAAACTGTACAACAGAAGAAAGAAACTGTTACAAAAAAGAGTAAAATCCCATGATTGGAGGAACTCCGTGGTCAGCCTCAGTAAGAAGTTAAGATCCCTCATAAAATCCTCCAAAGCTATTTACAAAAACAAAATCACCACTGATTCTAAAGACAACCACAAAGCATTCTATAGCTATGTCAAGAATCTCAATGGCAACACAGATCTGCTCTGAATTACAGCACAATGGCACTAAATATACAGAACCAACTGATATTGCCAACATCCTGGCAGACAGGTTCAGTGCTACCTTTACCCCTCTCTTATCCCCTAAAGGGCCTATCTCTATACCGGAAGAATGCAAAGTTCCTGTAATCACGGCTGCACAGGTAAAAAACACACTCTCCAAAGCCAAGAATAAGGCATCCGTGGGACCTGACAACATCCCAGGCTGCATTCTACATGAACTACAGAACAAACTGGCACCCCACCTAAGTACCATGTTCAATCATAGCCTCACCTCAGGCTTTGTGCCCACTGAATGGCACATAGCAATTGTTATCCCACTCTACAAAGGGGGAGTCACCACAGACCCCGGGAACTACAGTCCCATTAGCCTGATGAGCCTGGTTTGCAAGGCTATGGAACGTATCATCATGGAACTTATAAACATTGACAATGGTAGTCTTCAAACTCTGGACCCTACCCACTTCGGGTTTGTAAAAGGCAGATCGTGTCTCCTAAACCTGATAGACTTCTTTGAAGCGGTCACCAAAGACATAGATGAGGGTAAGGTGGTTCACATAGCCTATCTAGATCTTGCCATGGCTTTCAACACCATCCCCCCACTCTGAATTATAGATAAACTCACTAAACTAGGTATAAATCCCCATGTCACAAGATGGGTTGCCAAATGGCTCACTGACTGATCCCACACTGTGAAAGTAGCAGACTCTAAATCCAACTTCAGACCAGTGACAAGTGGAGTACCACAGGGTTCAGTCCTAGGTCATCTCCTGTTTGGTATCTACTTCTCTGAAGTACAGGCTAACACAGAAGGTCTTTGGCTAACAAAGTTCACAGATGACTGCAAACTAGGAGCCATAATCAAAACTCCTAATGATGTGGACATCCTACAAAAGGGCCTCACTGAGACAGATGCCTGGTGTCAAAGCCATGGCCTCAAGCTCAATGCCAGAAAGTGCAATGTCATCCCTTTTGGTAAAAACTCTGTACCCATGAACTACCACATAGGGGGTAGTCTATTTAACACCAAAAGTGTGATAAGAAACCTTGAGACACAGGTGGACAGCAGTCTCTCCTTTGATAATCACAATGCCACAGTAGTCAGAAAATCCTTCTACGTGGCACACCTCATCACAAAAGGTTTCTCATCCAGGAAAAAAGAGGTTTCTCATCCAGGAAAAAAGAGGTCTTTGTTCCCCTCTACTCATCACTCATTAGACCCATTACAGAGTACAATGCCCCTTTTGGTATGTACCTCACAAGACATCTACAACAACTGGAAAGGCCACAGAAATACCTCACAAAGAGGATTACTGGTCTCAAAAAGATGCCCTACGCGGACATCTCAAAAAAACTCCAGATTTACTCTGTCGCATATCGCCTACTCCAAGGTGATCTCTGCCTAACATATAAAGCTATGTCAAACCCAGAGCTGTTGGACATGCTACACCTAAAGAAATCCCAATCCCTCTAAGCTACATGCTCTAGGGACCTAAACCTTGTCACCACAATAAACAGGACATGCTGGAGGGATAGAGTCCTGTCCCAGAGATTTTCTATACTCTGGAACAAGCTACCCATCTATGTCAAGCAAAGTTCTTCATTAGCACTCTTCAAGAAAAATCTTGTTGAGTGGATGGGAAATATGAAATACACCCCGGGGATCACTTCTGTCTCTCTGCTGGACAGTGGTACATGAAAATAACTTTCTTGGGTGGCGTAAGCTATGGTGCCTTGCTGGCTAGGCTTACGTAGGCCCTTGGGTCGATAGGCTAGTACCTACCTATGAACCTATGAACCTATAAACCCAGAGCTGCTGGACATGCTCCACATAAAGAAATCCCACTCTCTCCGAGCTACACACTCTAGGGACCTAAACCTTGTCACCACAATAAACAGAACATGCTGAAGGGATAGGTTCCTGTCCCAGAGACTTCCCATACTCTGGAATAAATTACCTATCTATATCAAACAAAGCTCCTCATTAGCACTCTTCAAGGAAAATCTTGATGATTGGATGGGAGATAGGAAATTTACCCCAGGGATCACTTCTGTGGCTCTGCTTGGCAGGGGCACAGGAAAATAAATTTCTTGGTTGGCAAAAGCCAGGGTACCATTTGGCTAGGCTTATATAGGCCCTAGGGCCAATAGCCTAGTACCTACCTATGAAACTTTGAACCTATGCTAATAAACTGTCATTTAAGTGTTAAGCTTCACAATAGTGTCCTGTAAGCATTTCTTAAAATGTGGAGAATGGAAAATGTTTTCAGACAGGACAGATAGTTGTACACCTGTATCAGTTTCCATGGTCACTTTATGTCATTACCTGCAAAGTAGGCATAAATAATTATTTGCCGACACAATATAACACCAGTGACTTGAACCTCAGCACTGAAATAAATAGGACATGCTGGAGGGACAGATTCATAACCCAGAGGCTCCCTTCACTCTGGAATAAAATCCTAGTCCAGGTTAGGCAGAGTCCCTCATTGACTCTCTCTTCAAGAGGAATCTTGATGAGTGGATGGGAGGTTTACCTCTGTGTCACTGTTAGACAGAGGCACAGTATACTAACCGCAAAAGCCAAACACATTCTGGCTAGGCTTATAAATGCCCTAGGGCAGATAGCCTAGTACGAACCTATGAACCTATGAACCTATGAACTTGTAAATAATAAACCGGCTCAGCTCCCCAGACACTGCAAACTTTAATAGACCAAACGAGCAAAAAAAAACACATAATAATTCTATACATATGAACAGATAACTTAGCGCTTTCACCCACATACATAGTCAGGCATCATCAGAGTAAACTGTTGATGTGTTTTTTTGCTCATTTGGTCTATTAAAGTTTGCAGTGTCTGGGGAGCTGAGCCGATTTATTATTTATAAATTATTATTTCCTTTTTACTTATAAGAGTCATTCCAGCTTGGTCTTATATGGAAAGGCTTGATGGTCAGCAGGCATGGGAATCAAAAAGCATGGAAAAAAAATTACAATTTCAGTTCCGTTTTCACATTATACTTTTCTTCTTTCCATATTCCTTATATATTTAGTATTTTGTCACAATAATCCCTATTGTACTCCCTTATCAAAACTGCTTTATCACAGCCTACTAATTTGATACTTCCCATGTTTCCACAACTGTATTATTTAACCCATTCATAATTATAAATGTGAGAGGTGATTTTCACTGTTACATCATTAAGAAAATGTTCAACATTTTGCAAAATATGCTTTTATTTCTGCTTTATGTACCATACCAGCAGATGTCTTGTGCTTCCTTAGTTGCATATCCCTGTGTTATTCATTCTTAACAATGTTTTGAAATCTTAAATTCAATTCCAAAATAATTTACTTTAGCCAGTCTTTGCACAGTTGTCACTTGCAAACACATCTCCTACTGCTGCATCCAAATTTGCATACAGTTCAAAGCTCAAAGGTACTGGTTTCACTCTGCAGCATACTGTATTACAGGCTCATCGGCCTTCTGGTTGCAATGATTAAAGCAAAACAAAATCTTCCTATGGTAGTAAGGTAGTAAGGTTTCGCCTTAGAATGTCCTTACAATATTTCTGCAAACTCCAGATAGACTTTATCTTTATTTTTTTCTGGGTGACCCAAGTTCTGAAGTAAACTATATCTGGATATGTGCCTTCAATCACAACATTGATTGCCAGCACATCCTTCTCTGAAGGAAATGTCATTTGCCACTCACACAAGACACACACACACACACACACACACACACACACACACACACACACACACACACACACACACACACACACACACTGAAAAAAAAAACTGTTAATTTCTTTTCTATGCACATTAGAACTCCACTTATTCAAAAATACAATAATCCAGATCTCCAATTTATCTAGGTTGCAATCCTGCCCACATTTAAACTCAATACTGTACTCACGTCATGCAGCAGTGTTTTGCAGACATATTTGTTTGTCACTCATTGTGTCCAAGCTTTGTGCACCTAAGAGTTAAAATGAAACACGTGAAGAGTGTGTGTGTGTGTGTGTGTGTGTGTGTGTGTGTGTGTGTGATGATCTCATTAGATAAGTAGCACCTAATTCATAATGGTACAGAGCACACAACCTCACTATCCCAGCCTAAATTTATACCAATTAAATTTCCTTGCAAAAATCTGAACTGTATTGCAATAATTGAGCTTTCTGTGGTCAGATTACAGAGATCATTGATGGTACAGGAGTGTGCAATGCACTAAGGAATTTTTTTTCATTTTCTGTACTATATATTTTGGAGCTGCCACTGGCCTGATGCTGCTGTTATAAGACTATCATAGAATTCTGTATTTAAGGTTTTTAGTTTTGCATTGTTTTTATTATTTAACTCTTATTCATTGTAATTTGTTTTAGCTTAAATTTGTTTTGCATTACATTTATTGTATTTTAAATGTGTTTTTATCTTGCAGGGTTAAAAGTATTTAGGACACGTTAGGAAATATTTATTTTCTGTTCTCTGCTCTGATTGCATAGACTTTAAGGCTAGGTGATTTCTGAGAGGACCTGAGAAGTAGCATTTATTACTTAAGAATAGCAGAAAAGGAAAATAATTTAATCTTTGGAGATGTCACTGACTTACTGCTATTGTGAGTCTAGCTTTCCAATATATAGGAGATTGACAAGAGGAGTGATTTACAATAATTTTCACATTACATCTAATATGTTACAGATAATGGAATTTCAGAGGCAGTTATCAAACACATAGTTCTGACCATAATGCATCAGAAATTGTGCATTACATTACATGTAGAGCAAGCAATTGAGAATACAAGTGAGATGAGAGGTTAGGGTATAGATAATAGTTACAGGGGTATGTAGATCAGAGTGTGTAATATACCTTTAAGAAGCTTTCCAGTGAGTCAGCACATGCATGTGGGTACTGAGCATGTGCAGGCAAGAGTGCCATTTTGAGTGAGCAGCCAGAGTGTGAGTATGCAATTATGTAGTCAGTTAGTTAGTTAGTTTTCTTTAAGTTCAATATTCTTGACATCCACCCTGCTGTATTTGTATGCAATAAACTACTTAAATGAACACCCAAGCCTCAACGTCTTCTTAATGCACATAAGAAGAGTGACATAGTGTCAGAATGGGATCCAGAGTCACAGCCATTAGACAACCAGTTAAAGTTGGAGGAATATACAGGAGTGGATCATCCCTACTGCCCAAACGACTCACAAAACAGGTCAGAAACAAATTCCATGTACTAAAACTTGCTTAAATGATATCTTTTGCTACAAATATAAAACAAAGCACGCAGAACAGTCAAAACAAATTTTTTATAAAACAAAATTGCAACATATTGATAAAAATTGATAAAAATATACAAAATAATTATGAAAATTTATGAAACAATATCAAATCTCATAAAATGTACAAAAAAGGGAAAATGACGGTATTTTTTTGCTATGCGTTACTTTTTCATATTAACCAAAGCTATTCAGAAAATCCAAAGTGTGCAGAGTGTTTGCAAGTGTGTGCAGTATTACAGTGCAGTTATTTCACAAAGTAAAGTCGTTTCAAAGAATATTTCACAAAGTTCAGTTATTTCAAAGCATATTTCGCAGAGTATAGTATTCTGAAGAGCTTACTGTGTATTCGATTATTATTATTAGAAGTATCTGGTGTATGTGTGAATGCTCGTACATAATTACAAGGGCCATTTTGCATTGTGTTTTACTATATTCTGTGGGCATGGCTGCAGGATTTTGCAGACCTGCACCGCTTGTGTTTGACAACAATATTACAGAAAACTGGAGAGTGTTTGAGCAGGAATATGATATGTTCATACATGCTGCTTTTTCTGACAAAGATGCATGTACAAAGGCATTTATCCTGCTTAATTTAGCTGGTTCAGAGGCCACTGAGAGGGGGAAGACCGCCATATAGTGGTACCGGCTGAAACAAAGGAAGACGCTGAGTGATTAAACTGTAAATTTAGAGAAATGTGTAACCCCCAAATTAATATTACAATGGAAAAGCACTTATTTTACACAAGGGGATCAAAAGCCTGGTGAAACTTTTATGGCATATATAACTGACTTGATAAACGAGACTAAAATATGCAGATTTGGTGATTTGAGAGATGGGTTGATAAAAGATAGGCTTGTGTGTGGTATTAATAATGACACAGTGAGAAAGATTTTGCTTTGAGACAGTAATTTGACTTTGAATAAAGCCATTGAAATTTGTCAGATATATGAGCTTACATAAAAGCACACAAGTATGCTTATTAATGAGAATAGCAGTGGAAGGCACAGTGACAAAGCTCATGTTGCTAGTATGCAGCACATGGTTAAAAGAAACAGACCCAAGCACATGGCAGCTACTGCAGATCCTGTAACAGTCCCTGGGAAACCCCAAGTCTTTCCAGGAAATTCCAGAGCATGCTCAGTGAAGCATAAGGGTGAGTCAGCAAAGTCAAAACACCCAGCTTCATAGTCAACTGTTGTAATTGTGGTGAAAATCACAAACACAAAAGACAAAAATGCTTAGCTTTTGGTCAGCAGTGTCATTCCTGCAATAAGTGGAATCATTTTAAAAGATTATGACAATCAAATAAGGTACATTCTTTTATTAAGAGAGGGCATTCCAAGAGGCAAGTTGATCAATTAGAAAGCTGCAGCCCTACTTTTTATGTTGATAGTGTGTCTGTGCTTGGTGAAACAGTTAATGCAGTAGATTTGTGGGCAAAAAATGTAATCTTTAATATTGTTTGGATTACTAAAAGTGCTGTAGAGCTCAAAGTAGATACTGGCTTAAACTGCAATGTTATGTCAGCAGAAACATTTGCTAGATTAAAAGCTGCAGAACAACTTGATTTGACAAAGTGTGCAAAGCTTGTTGCTTATGGTGGTGAAGCGATTCAAACCGAAGGCTCAGTAGTGCTTTCATGTTACTCTGATGGCAGCAGCTATGACTTGCAATTTTTCGTAGTCAAGAGACGTGCAGTCATTATTAGGCCTCAGAGACAGTTTGAAAATGGGACTGCTTTCACTTAATAAAGAAGTTCACCATGTAAGCCCGCATGACAACAGCTCACATTTCGCCCAAACTATTTTTTCTGAGTATGCTGATATTTTTGCAGACAAACTAGGCAAACTACTCACAACACCAGATTTCAGCTCGAACAAGCACCAAAATCTGAAGGTATTCAGAAAAAACAACTGCCAGTATTCCAAAACAATTTATTCTCGAGTAACTAACAACACACTTCCATCTGGTATTTATACACATTTACTCATTATACAATTAAAAAATCAATTAAACAATTAAGCTCCTCCAGCAGCAGTCAGTGTTGTTAGTTACTCCTTGAAGGCTTTGTGGAGCCGAGGCGCTAGAGAATCTACAGAGAATAAACTAGGCAAACTACCTGTTTTGTACTCCATTATGTTAGACCCAGAGGTCAGCCCAGTTATCAGACCAGCACAGAAAGTTCCAGTAGCTATGAAGATCAGAGTCAAAGCCGAGCTAGACAAAATGGTGCAGTTAGGAGTAATTTGTCCAGTAGAAGAACCTACTGAATGGGTATCTTCCATGGTAGTAGCTTATAAGAAAAGCTCAGATGATATCAGGAATATGTATTGATCCAAGAGATCTTACAAAGCTTTAAAAAGATCTCCAATGCGCACAGTCATAGAGATTGCTGCCCTCATGCCAAACGCCAATGTTTTTTCTGTCTTAGATGCAGGGAGTTCATTTTGGCAAATTTTGCTTGACCAAAAATCTTCCTTATTAACCACATTCAGTATGCCATTTGGAACATACAGATTTCTAAGAATGCCATTGGAATAAATTCTGCCAGTGAAGTCTTTCAGCATGTGATGGAGCAAAATTTTTCAGGCTATCCATGTGCTATTTTACAGTAGATGATATTCTAGTAGGAGGCAATGGTGAAGCCGAACATGATAGATACCCCAAGAAAGTTTTGGGAAGAGCACGTGAAGTGAATCTTAAGCTAAATCTTCAGAAGTTCAAATTCAGGCTACAAGAAGTTACTTAAGTTGGTCACTTCTTTACCAGTTCAGGCATACGACCGGATCCTTCTGAGCAAACAGCAGTTCTCAAAATGCTAGCTTATGACAATGTTCAAGTCCTACAATGTTTTCTTGGCATGGTCAACTATTTAGGCAAGTCCATTCCAGATTTAAGCCAACTTTCAGCACCACTCAGAGAGCTGACACACAAAGATGCAATTTGGTCATGGTCATAAAAACACCAAAGAGTATTTAATGATTTGATGTCCTAAAACAGAAAATTGCTAACCCACCAACTCTCAGCAACTATGATGTTCAAAAAACAGTTACTCTTTCCTGTGATGCTTCTAAGTTTGGACTAGGTGCAGTCATTCTTCAAGAGGGTAGAACAATAGCCTATGCATCGAGAACTGTTACCCAGACCGCAATGCAATATGCCCAGATTGAGAAAGAGCTTTTGGCAACTGTATTTGCATGTTCGAAGTTCAATGATTATAGTTATGGTCAACCTATCCAGATTGAAACTGACCACCAACCTTTAGTTACTATTTTGAGAAAACCTATGCATACAGCTCCAGCTAGATGCTCAAATTGCAGAAATAAAATTTCAGTCTGGTTTACACAAAAGGCAAACTTCTTTATCTTGCTGATACCTTATCCAGATCACCCAGGAAAACCACAGAACAGCATAACGATGAGCAACTTCATTTTGAGGTCATGGAAGTGAGTAATTTTTCTTCCATATGTCTTGATGAGCTCAGAACTCACAAAGCTTCAGATCCATTTCTTCAGAAGTTCAACCACTTTATCAGTTGAGGATGGCCATCAAAGCAATCTTGTTTACCAGTAGAAGTCCAACCTTATTTTCCATACAGAGATGAGATTTTTGTCAGGCAATGGTATAATCATGAAAGCTCCTAAAGTGATTGTTCCAAAGTCCTTGCAACAAGAGTACATTAAGATCTTGCATCGTGGCCACCCAGGAACTGATTCTACCAAAAGAGGGTCAAGAGGTCTAGTATTCTGGCATTCTGTGTCAAGAGATATTGAGAAAGTACTTTCATCTTGTTCATTATGTAATAGTACAAAGCTGCATCAAAAGAAAGAACCACTTCATTTAAGCCAGATACCTAAACTACCTTGGTCAAATGTAGCCACAGATATCTTTGAGTGGAATGGTCAATATTACTTGGTGTTAGTAGACTCTTATTCAAATTGGTTCAAGATTGACCCACTTCCCAACTTAACTTCCAGTACTGTTATTACTAAGTTGAAGCAACATTTTTCTATCCATGGTAGTCCACACAGAGTTAGTTCTGACAATGGTGCACAGTTTACAAGTCAGCAGTTCAAGAGATTTGCAAAAGAGTGGGACTTTGTTCATATTACGAGTAGTCCTGAATACCCTCAGTCAAACGACTTGGCTGAATGTGCAGTATAAAGTGCAAAACAGCTGTTAGAGAAATCCAGAGGTGACAATACCAATTTTTTTTTATCAACTTGTTAAATCTCAGAAACATTCCTCGTGATAATCATCTTTGTTCACCTGCCCAGAGACTTATGTCGAGACAAACCAGAACCACACTGCCAAGCAGCAGTAATTTATTGGTTCCATGTGCTAAGAACGACAAAGCAGTAAAAGCCCAACTGTCAATAAAAGCGTTTGTCCCAGAAGTCTTACTATGATAAAACCAGCAAATCACTCAGTTCATTGATAAAAGGGGAGCTAGTGAGGTTTTGATAGCATCAGTTTTTTGAAAAGGTTGTGTCAAGAGCCTAGATCGTACATTGTGGAATCACAAGGAATGTAATTCAGATGAAACTGGAAGCATTTGTTACCAGTGTCCAAGCAAGCATCTTGCCTGTGACAAAGTCTCTAGTTCTCAGTGACTTGTCCAATGTTCCTGTTCCAGAGGACATTCTGTCAGCAATCCCCATTTCTGAGAAAATTCCAAAGAGTCCCCAAGCAGAACATTCCCCAGTGGCTGTCCCTGTTGCTAAACCCAGTCCTAACTATTATGTTATGATATCAGGTCGCATCTCAAAACCTACTTCCAGATACATGGCAACCTGGACATGACTGTTGTTTTCTTTATTAGTGTCTGTATAATTGCATGCCTATTAAAATGTCATTGTTTATATGAGATAGCTCAGTAAAGAGTGAGGATGTAGAGCAGACTGTGTGATATACCTTTAAGAAGCTTTCCAGTGAGTCAGCACATGCATGTGGGTACTGAGCATGTGCAGGCAAGAGTGCCATTTTGTGTGAGCAGCCAAAGAGTGGCATGCAGATATGTAGTCAGTCAGTTAATTAGATAGTTTGCTTAAGTTCAATGTTCCTGAAATCCACCCTGATGTATTTGTATGCAAAGAACTACGTAAACGAACACCCAAGCCTCAACATCTTCTTAATGCACATAAAAAGAACAACAGTGTAGGTGAAAGAAGAAAATGTAATGATTAGAGAATGAGTGAGATAGAGAAAGTTATACTGGTAGCTGGAGAGGAAAGAATGGGAGGACAGTTAGGTGCCCTTCTCTCATCCAAAAGAACCTGCCTCTATGTGACTGCTCTCCTTACTAAGGTCCACACAGACCTGGTGCTATCACATATCTTTGGCACTACTGCCACTGACATGACCCATGGACTGTTGGACTATCTGCAGTTCCAACATGTCCTGTAGCTCCTCTCTCAGGCACCCGTTAAGGGGTTTGTCTTATGATTCTGTTGGGGTTCAGTGTCCACATGATGCTCCACCAAGTGGAAACATGTTATAATAAAATAGCCAAACTGGTCAAAATACACCTTAGAAAACCTATCACAGCACTGCATTAAAAAGAATTAAATTGGCTAGAAATACCTAAATACTTAACACATTTCCAACTAGTCATTGCTTATAAACTTATTTACTCTCTTTGGATAGAAGGTTATTGTCAATAATATGCTTAAGAAGCTGGGTATAGATATATGTTTTTAGGGTTTTAGATGGGAGGATAGGATTGCTATTGGTCTGTAGTTTGAAAATTCAGTGGAGTTCCACGTTTGTGTAATGGAATAATGCAAGACGTTTTCCATATTGCAAGGATTTGTCTTTCCATATTGGCTGAGGAAGGGACGGGAGAGGGAAAAGGGTTAAGTGGGGAGAGGAGGAGAGAGATATTAGGAGAGTATGTGTGGAGGTAGGTCTAGCCAGATGTTGTACATGAACAGAGCCAATTATTTTTAAGCTGGGTTTTGAAAGTTATTAATTTATCTGTTAGGTTGAGTGGTAGAGGGATAGCGTTCCATAGTTTAGAGACACAGCAAGAATACAGTGAGTCTCCTGCCTTGTTATTACATTTGGTTGTATTCACAAGAGATTTGTTGTTAGATCTTTTGTAGTGGAATAGGGTTGTAGTATGTTGTGAACAGAAGGGCATTTGTCTGGCATATAAATGAGTTTATAAGCAGTGACTAGTTGTGAATGTGTTAAGTAGTTAGGTAGTTCTAGCTAGTTTAATTCTTTTTAATGCAGTGCTGTGATGAGTTTTGTAAGCTGTATTGGTGACTAATTTGGCTATTTTATTATAACATGTTTCTAATCTTAGTTTATCTGTGTTACACAGGTTTGTAAAAATTGGTGAGTCACACAGGAGAGATGGAAGTAAGTAAGTTCTAGCTGTGGATTGTCTAGTAGTGTTAATAAAGTGATGTGGCTTGGCTCTGTATAGGGATCCTAGTTTCATGTTTTTTTTTATGATTTGAAGCAGATGGTTGAATTTTAGTTTGTTGTCTGTGAAGACATCTAATAGTTTAGTCTGTGGGACTATTTTGATTTTGGCCTAGTGGATACAGAAGGATGTGTTTAATTCTCTGTATTTTATTTATTTATTTATTTTGAGTAAATAGCATTAGTTTGGTCTTCTTTGGATTCAGCAGAAGTTCTGAGCTTGCTAACCAGGATTCTATGAAAGAAAATGATAGTTGTATGACTTCTTCTAGTTTGGGGAGGGATTGGGTGGAGCAGATGAGTGTTGAATCATCTGTATATTGCACAGTTTAGCAAGGTTGGTTGCAGTGTGCAGTTTGTTTGTGAATATGTTTAATAAAAGTGGCCCCAAGATGGATTTTTGTGAGACAGCCACACTGACTTGTAAAACAGGTGAAATGTCTTGTTACCATTTGACAGCTTGCTGTCTGTTTGATAGATAGCTTTGGCATCAGGACAGGGATGCCTAACTTGAGTCCAAGAGGGGACAGTTCCAAAAGAAGCTTATGATGAGAAATGGTGTCAAAGGCTTTGGAGAGGTCTATAAAGAGGGAGTATACAAAATTACCTTCATTTCTATTTTGGTTGATAATATTGGTGAAACTGAGGAGAGCAGTTGTAGTACAATGCCAGGGGTCAGAAACCATGTTGTATTTCAAACAGAAAGTTGTTGTCAGTTAGATGTTAAAGAAGTTGGGTGTAGATACATTTTTCTAGGATTTTAGATGGGGGAATAAGATTGTTATTGGTCTGTGGTTTGAGAATTCGGTGGAGTTTCCACCTTTGTGTAATGGAATAATACAAGACCTTTTCCATATGGCAAGGATTAGTCTTTCCATACAGAGCAATTAATAGGTATAGTGATTGAGACGGCAGGGCATCTGCAGCTAGTTATAGATATTCAGCAGGTAAGTTATCTGCTGCTAGGGTAGTTGGTTTCACTTTTTGTAGTAGCTTACATATGGTAGAGATTTGGACAGTTTGAAATGTGAACTGTTGCACTCAGTTGCTAGGTATGAATTGATGGGAGAGTATTGTCTTTGATTAAGGAAAGACTAGAGTCAATGAAATAGCATATGAATTGCATTACTATATTGTCAGAGTTGGTAGTAGTTGTTGGAGTAGAGGTGGAGGTTCGCCAAGGCTGAAGGAGATTTTTAATGGAGGGCGAAAATAATTTGGAGTCATTTTCATGTCTTGAATATTTGCATAGTAGGATTATTTATCCATTTTGTTTTTTTTTACTAGATTTCTAAGTTTCCTGAATTTTGGAAAGATCGGTTGTTTTTTATGTGCTATAATTTCTATAGTTTACCCCTGTGTTTGAGAAGTTGTCTTGTCTGTTATGTTAGCCTGGGAACTACGACTGATTTCACTGTGTTTAATCTGAGTCGTGCCATTTCATTTAAGATGTTAAGGAAGGTAGTATTAAACTGGGAGACTGCATCTTCCAGTGGTAGTGTTTTAGTATATTCTAATTATACAGCTGGAAGGAGGAGATGAAGTGGTCTTTGTTGAAATGAGTCAGATTTCATACTTGTTATTGGTAACTATCCTACTTAAATTAAGTCATCTTAGTTTTTTTTAATTCTCCAAGTCTTTTGGGTTTCTAACATCATAATGGGAATGGACCCCATTCCTACGTCAAAGTATGATTAAAGTTCATGAAATTAGTATTGTTTCAATCCTTGATGTTAGTCAGAAGTGCTCTTCACAGCACCCGCAATGTGCCCAGTAATGACTCCCTCTGCAATTCATATACTGTTACATGTACAGTTAACATCTAAGACTGTAAATTCTTTTTATATGGCCCATTTCTCCTACTACTGTAGGAACAGTCTGGGTATGTTTGTTCCACATTGCCCTAGTTTCTACCTGCAAACTCTAATATTTTATGACTTTGTGTTAAGACACTGTAGTCACTGGGTGTAGCAATTTCAATGATCAATGATACTTTTGTCTTCTTTTCATGGACTACTGTGTGACAATGTGAGGTATTGCCAACTATCCCAGAAGAAGTAGGGTAGTGATATGTAACATATGCCAGCACAGCTAGCTGGAATTTTGTAAATAATTATATGTCATTTGTATATCAAATTGATTTGTACAGAAGCTTGTGTTGACAAATGTATTTATAAAGCTGCTTGTGTTAAAAAGGTGCCAACAGTGGGTCCTGACTGTATTGTAACTGATTAGATGTATATGTTTCAACAGAAGATACTGGAAGAGAAGAGGTTAATCTCAGTCCAGTTAACTTTGAAAAATAGTAAGAAATTAAATTACTTAATTTAGGCCATAAAGATTGTATCTTACAGTTCTGACTGCAGCCAGAGACGAAATGTCTGTACCAGAGAATGGTTTATTAGCTCTTGTAGGAAGAGTAGGAGTGCTTTATGGTTTTATGACTTCCAGAAGCTGGAACAGATTTTAGCAAAGCTCTGTCTGTGTGTATGGTAACACCTATGTGTGAGATTCTGGGTCAGTTGCTAGGAAGGGGAGTAGCATAGGAACCAGAAGTCAGGTGAACAGATGTATGCAATATCATTCTGTAATCTAGAACAAAAATGATGTTTTAATACCAGATGAGAGAGAAGTCTTACAGCACTCTGTTTTTTGGAACCTGACAATGAAGAACCCCTGACCTACTTCATCTTTCCTTGCTCTAGTAAGTGACCAGGGAATAGTAATTATTTAGATCAGTCTGGAAAATGTAATGAGATTAGTTAAGTACTGTTTTTCTGTATCTGTGTGAATCTATTCATCTGTGCTATTTTAATATTTCCTCTGATTGAAACTCTGATGTTTACTGTAAATAGAAATTTAGCATTTTCATGTTTTTATTATTAAATATATTTATACTTTTCATTGTGGCTGGTCCTTTAGAGAATATTTTAACCTTTGAGAGTACTCATATCTATTTGGTGACTCTGTAGCCACTCCTGAAAGCCTTACCTCATTGGCCAAACACTACTATTTGTATTAGTATTAATTTCACTCAGCATAATTGGGTACCCTTGTAACAGCATTAGAGTAGCTGGCGTTGGAGTGTCTGGTGGCAGTAACTACCTTATAGTCTGGGCAGAAAGAGGCTTAGCTATAAATCTGTGTCAGCCTTTCCCAGGTGTGTGTGTGTGTGTGTGTGTGTGTGTGTGTGTGTGTGTGTGTGTGTGTGTGTGTGTGTGTGTGCGCACGAGCGAAAATCAAATCTCAAACAGTGTGTCTGTCAGCTGCTTGGAGCAGGGACATGAAGCACTGCTTTCATAGAGAGGGTGCTGAAGGACTTGGTCTGGTCACTTGGCTGAGGACTCAACTCTGCAGCTGTGCCAGTGGGGAGTCTCACTGGGGCTCTGGAGAGAGAGAGAGAGAGAGAGAGAGAAATCCATACCCCAGCCTGAGTATGTTCTCTGTGTGCTCTTAAGGGAAATTGTGCTTGATGCAGAGAGCTGCATTTCTATCTATTTTTGTTCCAAGTGAACATCCCTCTCCAGTGTTAGTGGAGAGGATTCAGGCTCCTTGATTACTGAACCAGAGAGGAGAAGTCACATATCGGTGAGCAGTGATGTGGATATTAATTGAGCTTATATAGCCTGTAGGCAGTTGTCACTGAAAGTGTGTGTGTATTCTCAGCAGCTACAAGGTAAACATACAGAGTTTCATTTTCACAACAGTTTTTATTTATTTTTTGTAAGTTTAGTTTAGTCAGGGAAAGCAGGCAAAGATGTTAGCAAAGGATTATGACAGGCTGACAAAGAACCAGTTGACCAAGGTATGTGAAACCAAAGGTCTGGTGCATGCCAACCTGACTAAAGAGGAAATGATATCAGCCTTAGCCACAGCTCAGACCAGCAATCAGGAGGATAACCAGTCTGGTGATGGGAATTTGCAGCTCTCAAAAACAGGACAGTTCACCTTTCCCTCAGAGGACTTAAAAATCCATCTGGAGTTAGAGACTTGAACTGGAGACCAAATGTTTGGAATTAGAATAATCAGAGAGACTGCAGTGTTTGGAGGCTGAAGCAAATGACAGACTGTGACATTTGGGGGGGGCCGAAGAAAATGAGAAGCAGCATCAACATGAGAGGGAGATGCTGACTCTTTGCTAAGGTCATGGAGGTAATGGGGAAGGGAATAACCGAACCCCAGTAGCAATAAACATCAGTACATTTCTTCCACAATTTACAGAGGGTGATAATTTTGATAGTTTTATTAATATATTTAAAAGAGTATGTAAACAGTATAATGTTGGCCAAGGACTCTGAGTATGGGTGCTGACCCCCTTACTCCATGGTAAATCTGTAACTGCTGTTTCTTAATTGTCTGATATTGATTGTTTAAATTACGATAAAATCAAACATTATTTACTAGAATGCTTTAAGTTAACACCTGAAGCTTACAGAAGAAAGCTTCATGAGCATAGATGCAAGGCAGACAAAAGTGTGTGTGATTTTATTGCTGAGTTAAACACTTATTTTCATAGGTGGGTGATTGGATGTCAGGTCACCACTATTGAAGGGCTTGCAGACCTTTTAACGAGGGAACAAGCCCTTAGCATTTTGCCTAAGAACACGAGAATTTGGTTGGCAGACCATGAGTATAACTATGCAGATGAGGTGTAGAAAAAAGGGGATCTCTACTTAGCAAGCAGGGCATCTCTGCACAGGAAGGGGATACACAGTACTGCACATGGATAAAAGGGGAATCCATGTTGAGCAGCCTAAACAACCCCAACAGAGTCCACCATTAACAGGGGAAGGCACTAGTTCAGGTACATGGCAGGGGTTATATGCTTTAAATGTAAGCAGTAGAGCCATGTATCATATAGATGTACACAGAAGCAAGGTGGGGAAGCCAGCAAGTGGGAATAACAGTATGCCAATGATAAACTGTCTGGAGACAACAAGGGTACCAAACTATCACCAGAGCATATAGCTGATCTTAGTGGATGGAAAACAGGCCACTGCAAAGACAGACACATCCTCTGACACAACCATTTTTAAGCCTGCAGTGGTTAAACAGGAACAGTATTTGCTTGGGCATTTCACTCTAGTCAGAGCTTTAGGAGAGACCCCATTCCAAATGCCTTTGGCGAGGTTTCACCTTGATTGGAAGGGTGGAAAAGGAAGCAAGCAAGTTGGTGTGTTTGAGGATACCTCTACAGATGTCTTGATAGGGAATGATTTTGATAATGCAGTACCTTGTGTGCATGCAATTACACACAGTCAGGCTTGGAGACAGGCTGTGGGTCTGGTAGCCTGGGGGAGACCCAGACAGACCCCACACTTCATGCCAGGGCTGATAAGGTGGCAATTTCAGGGAGGGAGCTACCCTGTAGCAGTGAGCCTGAAGGTGAGCTACTGCTGCTGGTAGGTACTGATGTTCCCTTGGACAGAGTGACTGCAAGAGCAAAGGTGGGTGGTAGTACCCAGGCTGACAGTGAGGCACCACTGTCAGAGGATACCAGACTTCCTGTGGAAGTGGAGCTGGAAATGGTCACAAAGATAGAGTTGAGACAGGTTCAGCTCTCAGACCCTACACTAAGGCTTGAGGGAGGTAGCTAGGGAGGCACCTGATTCTCAAAGGAAGAGAGGAGTCTGTATACTGGAACAAAGGGTTACTGTATAGGGAGTAGACCCCTGAGGGAGGGCTAGAGGGTGAGGTAATACAGCAGTTGGCACTGCCCAGAGCCTACCATCTGGCACTTCTAGCCATAGCCCATGATATTCCTTTTGCTGGTCATATGGACATACAGTGTACCAAGAGATGCATTATTCAGAACTTTTATTGGCCTGGGATTACCATGGATGTAACAGGGTACTGCAGGACCTGAGAGCAATGCCAAAAAGTAGGCAAGACAGGAGACAAGGTCAAGGGTCCTTTGATGCCTTTGCCTGTAATTGAGGAGCTGTTTCATAGGGTAGCTATGGATATTGTGGGGGCTCCTGAGTACCACAAGTTCCACAGGGAAGAAGTATATCCTAGTGGTAGTAGATTATGCTTCCATATACCCTGAGTCTGTGGCTCTGTCCTCCATCGAGGCAGAGAATATGGCAAATGCTTTGTTAGAGATTTTCAGCAGGATATGTTTCCCAAGAGAAATACTGACTCATAGAGGTGCCAATTTCAAGTCAGACCTGCTAGCTTGTCTGTGGAAGCGCTGTGGGTGAAGCACCTAAAGACCACCCCTGCCATCCCCAGACTAATGGTCTTGTGGAGAGGTTAAACTCTACACTAAAGACCATGCTACAGACATTTGCAGACCCGTTTAAGAGAAAGTGGGACAAATATTTGCCCCATCTGCTCTTTGCATACAGAAAGGTATCCCAGGAATCAACAGGATTTTCACCCTTTGAGTTGCTGTATGGGCATAGATTGAGGGGACCTTTGGATTTTATTTGTGATGAGTGGGAGGTTGAGTGTGAATCCCACAAGGAGTCTGTTGTGGCATATGGACAGGGCTTAGGGAGCGCATGGACTTGGTCCAGAAGAACCTGGCAGGAGCCCAACAGCAGGAAACAATGTCTGATATGACGGAAATGCTCGAGCCCAAGAGTATGCTGTGGGACAGCAGGTTATGGTTCTCATTCCTGTCTGACACAATAATACGCAGTCAGCTTGGGAGGGACCTTTCAAACTGGTAAGGAAGGCCAGTAATGTTAACTACATGGCAGAACTCCTAGGCAGGAGGCAGGGGCACAAATTCACCATGTTAACATTATGAAACCTTACCATGACAGGGAGGCCCTTGACAGGAAGAGTCTGAGGGGGATCTATGGCTACATTTAGACAGCTAGCAAAATGACAAGTTACTAAGGTGGAGCATAGGGTTGCAGCATATGACATGACAGTGCAGCACAGTAGTGGGGTCAGCAATGCCAATGCACATAGGCTTTCAAGACAGGGCATGGGTTAATGTATTCCCAGAAAGGCTCATTCCTCTCAAGCAATATTTCTAAGGTCACTTGAGAAACTAGCTTGAGTCTTCAAAGGGGGGAGAGATATGACAATGTGAGGTATTGCCAGATTTGCCAGGAGAAGAAGGGCAGTGGATGTGTAACATATGCCAGCACAGCTAACTGCAATTTTGTAGAGAAGTATATGTCATTTGTATATCAAACTGATTTGTACAGATGCTTGTGTGGAAAAATGTATTTGTAAAGCTGCTTGTGTTAAAAATGTACCAACATTGGGTCCTGGCTGTATTGTAACTGATTAAATGTATATGTTTTAACAGAAGATATTGGAAGAGAAGAAGGTGATCTCAGTCCAGCTAACTTTGAAAATAGTAAGAAATTAAATTACTTAATTTAGGCCATGAAGATTTTATCTTACAGTTCTAACTGCAGCCAGAGATGAATTGTCTGTGTCAGAGAGTGGCTTATTAGCTCTTGTAGGAAAAGTGGAAATGTTTTATGGTTTTATGACTCCCAGAAGCTGCAGCATATATTACCAAAGCTCTGTCTGTATGTGTGGTAACACATATGTGCAATATTCTGGGTCAGTTGCTAGGAGTGGGGTAGCATGGGAACCAGAAGTCAGATGACCAGATGTATGTGATGTCATTCTGTAATCTATGACAAAAAATGTATTTTAATACCAGATGAGAGAGAAGTCTTAGAGCACTTTAATTTTGGAACCTGACAAAGAAGGACCCTTCACCTACTCCATCTTGCTTTGCTCTAGTTAGTTACCAGGGAATAGTAATTCTTTAGATCAGTCAGGAAAATACAGTGACATTAGTTAAGTACTGTTTTTCTGTGTCTGTGTGAATCTATTCATCAGTGTTATTTTAAAAGTTCCTATGATTGAAACTCTGGTGTTTAGATAGATATTTAGTATTTTCATGTTATTTTATTATTTATTATTACATATATTAAAACTTTTCATTGCAGCTGGTCCTTTAGAGGATATTTTAACCTTTGAGAGTACTCATACCTATTTGGTGACTCTGTGGCCACTCCTGAAAGCCTTACTGTATTGATCAAAAAACTACCATTTGTATTAGTATTCATTTCACTCAGTATAATTGCGTATCCTTGTAAGAGTCTTAGAGAAGTTGGCTTTGGAGTGTCTGGTAACAGTTACTACCTTGTAGTCTGGGCAGAAGGGGGTATAGCTAGTAAATCTGTGCCAACCTTTCCCAGGTGTGTTTGTGTGTGAAAATCAAATCTCAAAGGGTGTGTGTGTGTGTGTGTGTGTGTGTGTGTGTGTGTGTGTGTGTGTGTGTGTGTGTGTGTGTGTGTGTGTGTGAGCTGCTTGGCGTAGGGACACAAAGCACTGATTTCACAGAAAGGGTGCTGGAAGACTTGACTTGGACACACAGCTGAGGATTCAACTTTACATCTGTGCCAGTGGGGAGTGTCATTGGGGCCCTGGAGAGAGAGAGAAACAGAAATCCAGACCCCAGAGTGTGTGTGTTCCCTGTGTACTTTTAAGGGACATTGTGCTTGATGCAGACAGCAGCATCTGGAAATACTGTGTGTTTCTATTTTTGTTCCAAGTGAATGTCCCTCTCCAGTGTCAGTGGTGAGGACTCAGACTCCTTAATTACTGGCCCAGAGAGGGGACGTCACATACTATATTGGGTTTTCTTGCATCTAGTTTTTGAACTATTGGTAATGTGTGATCCCTTGTGATATAAACTTTATAATTTTCTATAATGCTTTGCAGATCATGTTTCCAACGGTTTTCAGCTACTTCAATATTATAAAGTTTGCACAATCTCCAATCCAACAGTCTTGCCACATTATTATGCCTTTCAGTGTGCAGTCCTTCTGCCATTAGTATATGACAACCAGCAGCAAGATATGTGACTGCTTCCAATTCCGTTTTACAAAATCTACATTTGTCTGTTTCTCCCACATGTTTAATGGAGTTTGTAAAGCAACGTGTATGTAGTCCACTATCATGGGCGCCAATATTAACCTTTTGTCTTTTGCTTTAAATTCTCTTCTCCTTACGATTCCTGCATTTGATCCTGATCAACATGAGACTGTTCCAAGAGTTTTCTATACTTGCAACTGTATTTATGCATTCTCCACATTTCTTGCCTTCTCGTCTGATCCTTTATCTTATATTCTTTCTTCTGTTTTTTGGCACATTCAGTTGCTGCCTGATTTTTATGTACTTCTGTTTTGATTTCCATTCCCACTTGACACCAATATGCCTCTGATAAACTAAGTATGGAAGTCACCTTAGATTTATTTTCGTCATGTTTTAAAACTTTCATTACATTTCAGTCTTGTAAGGCAGGCAGATATGTATACAGTCCTACAACTGCAGATCTATACATGTAATCAATTTCAAGGAGGCCCATACCTCCTTCAGGAATGGGGACTATATAATCTTGGCATGCATCAATTTTTATAAATCATTTGATAAGCATTAAGCATCCTTCTTGTTTTTCTGTCCAACCAGTCCTACACTTATTTGGGCCAGTCAATCACTCCAAAACTGTAAGTTAGGACAGGAAGATCAAATTGGTTTATAGCTTGGACTTTGTTCCTAGATGTCAACGCTATTTTCAATATTAATTTTAGTTTTCTAAAATATTCCTTACTAAGTTTTATTCGCATTTGTTCATGTTTTATTGTTGATCCTTCATCAGTTCCCAAATATTTATTTACTCTGTCTTGCTCAAGTTCTTTTATGTCACATTCCTGTCCCAAACTCATGTTTTCTTGATGCTGCAGCTTTAATGGTTGCTTTTGCACATTTATATAGTGTGGGAGGTGATTGCTAACACTGTCAGGGAGACATCCTGAGAGTTTAATGATAGTTGTTTTATTTGTTAAGATCCAGCCCAGAAGTCACTGCCTATTTGTTTTCTTACTGGGTTAAGCGGTATTTTGTATTAGCTGTGAGAAACCACATAAGTTTATAGAGTCAGAGGGTTTCAGAGCTGCAGGGCAATCAGTCTATATTTAGGTCACCCATTATAATGGTTTCCTGATTTATACTTTGGGATATCCAGTGGAGAATTTTTTATGCAGTTGATATGTTGTTGACAGGAGAAATATAGATGCCTACAATGGTTATGGACTTATTGTTGTTAACTTTGAGGTGGGTTAATATGATTTCTGCTTTATTAAAAGTGAGGATGAGGTGATGATAGCGGTTTATCTCAATATTGTTATTATGTACTATTGCTATGCCCTCATACTTAGTTTTTCTGTCCATCCTGAGTATATTATAGGGGGTAGTGTTTCTCTGTCTTTTATTTCAGCCTTTAAGAATGTTTCAGTTATGATGGCTATGTCAGAGAAGCAATCTGCCAAGTAACCATGGAATTCTTGTGTTTTGTTTGACATGCTTCTGAGATTCATATAATGAAACAGCAGCTTTGATTCTACATTAGAAGGGTATGGGATGATTAGGGTATTGAGAGTAGTGTAGGTGGGCATTTTTTGTTTTTTGTTGGTTGGTGACAGGGCCAGGATTAGGTCAGTATTGGAGGTTGTGAAAAGTTGAGAGGATATGTGCATTAATATTGCTGTGGAGGGAGAGAAAGTAGGGTCAGTAGTGGTGGGTGAGTTGGGGTGTGTCAGTGTGGTACTGTGGTATGCATAGTATGTTGTGAGTTGTGCAAATAGTGAAAGGAGTTGGAGTAGAGCTATGCATATGCCCCACATTATTGTTACAGTTATATAAAAAGGCTTATTTAAACTAGTTTATGCTAGGTTGGAGTACAGCAGTAGTTGAGGAGGTTTGAAGAGGGGTACAGGTAGGTAATACAGGGATAAAACAAGCAAGAAGTTTAGATGTGTGCAGATGGCTTGGTTTGGGCAGCCTGGAAGAGAGAGAAGATAGGTAGGAAATTACTGAAGGAAAGTACTGTTAGTGTAATATGAAGAGTATAATTGGAAGAGAGGGTGTTAAAGAGTAGTGTTAGTGTAATATGGAGAATGTAAGGAAGAGAGAGATTGAGCAGGTATGGCAAAATATGGAGAATGTAAGTGGGAGTGAGGTTGAGTAGGTGTGGTGAATTAGGGGTGTTGTGTGATTGGTTTGTATACCTCTTATTAACCCCTGAGAATTTTTATTGTTCAGCCTACTAATGTTACTACTAACTTTTCCCTTTCCTTGAATCCACTGCCAAGCTAAAACGTGCTTGGTAAGCTCTCTGCTGTATTAACTTGTCTCTTACTTAGAGATATAATGACCTATAGCTTGTTAATATTTATAAATTATATTACTACAACTGGTATTGTCTGTTCAGCCCACTAAAGTCACTACTAACATTCCCCTTCCCTGAATCTGCTGCAGAGCCTAAACTTACTTGCAAGTTCTCTACTGTATAATCATGTCTCTACCTTAAAATACTTGGGACTATAGCTTGTTAATGATTGTAAAGTATATTTAGTTCTACTCTGTTATGTAAAATATATTTAGTTATGTAAAGTATATTTAGTTCTACTCTGTTGTGTAAAATATATTTAGTTATGTAAAGTATATTTAGATCAACTCTGTTATGTAAAATATATTTAGTTATGTAACGTATATTTAGTTCTACTCTATGTAAAATATATTTAGTTATGTAAAGTATATTTAGTTCTACTCTGTTATGTAAAATATATTTAGTTATGTAAAGTTTATTTAGTTCTACTCTATGTAAAATATATTTAGTTATGTAAAGTATATTTAGTTCTACTCTGTTATGTAAAATATATTTAGTTATGTAAAGTATATTCAGTTCTACTCTGTTATGTAAAATATATTTAGTTATGTAAAGTATATTTAGTTCTACTCTATGTAAAATATATTTAGTTATGTAAAGTATATTTAGTTCTACTCTGTTATGTAAAATATATTTAGTTATGCAAAGTATATTTAGTTCTACTCTGTTATGCAAAATATATTTAGTTATGTAAAGTATATTTAGTTCTACTCTGTTATGTAAAATATATTTAGTTATGTAAAGTATATTTAGTTCTACTCTGTTATGTAAAATATATTTAGTTATGTAAAGTATATTTAGTTCTACTCTGTTATGTAAAATCTTGTTTATCTTGTTACATTTAGTACTGTACTGTTTACTTGTACTCATAGTGGAGCTTTTCTCCCTGGGTCTCTACTGAAAATGGATATGTATCCAGCTAGAATAGCCCGGTCAACAAATGTAAAGATAAATAAAATAAAATAAAAAAAATAAAAAAGTTGTAGTGGGAGGAGGAGTGGTAGCAGAAGTGTAGTTGTCTGAACCAGTGCTCTGTACCGGTCCCCCCCTCAGCTTTTAAGGGCAAAAAAAAAAAAAAATTACATCTATAAAAATTGAATGATGCTTCCAGCTGTATTGACAGTACCCAATCCACAGCTGCCCAAGCTCTTTATTGAAAAGCATAAAAAGAAAAACAGATTTTCCTTCTAATGGCATAACATTCAGGTGTCCAGATACATGACATGCCCTCCACCCCCTTTCTCAGCCATACAGGTCCAGTTTATGTGCCCTGCCCCCAACCCTTTCTGTTGCATTTTACTAAAATTAAAAAAAAAAAAAAAAAAAATATATATATATATATATATATATATATATATATATATATATATATATATATATTCTTTTAAATTGTAGCAAACTGCTTGCTACAAAAGTAGCAAATGGTTATTACAGTTTATACCTTGCACATAGTGCTATGGTGCTCAGTTATTAGTTAAAAATGATTTTTTTTACATTTAAACTATAGCAAACTGCTTGCTACAAATGTAGCAGACAGTTGCTATGAGTTATACACTGTATGGAGCACTACAGTACACAGGTTTTACTTTTAAAAAAGTTTTTTTATTTAAACTGTAGAATTGCTGCAGTTTATACCCTGCAAGGCACAATACAGCTCTCAAGTTTTAGTTAAAAAAAGATTTTTTTTACATTCAAACTTTAGAAAGCTGCTTGCTGTGGTACAATTTAGCACATACTTGGAGCCCTACAGTGCTCAGGTTTTAGTTAATAGAAAAAAGATTTTTTTTTTACATTTAAACTACAGTAAACTGCTTGCTACACTACAATTTAGAGCAATCATGGCACACTACAGAACTAAGGTTTGACAGCAAATGCAATACTGGCTTTTAAAAGCCAGTATGCATTAAACAGTGATTGGAATTGGCTGACTGTGTCCCCCAACACTTTGTGCCACACACAGTTGGCCCTTTTGCCCTGCCCTAGCTATACTACTGAGTGACATTATAAGTGTGGATGCAGTGGGTTAAGTAGGAATTGGGGGTATACTAGGGGAATGGAGCAGGTTCCACTTTCAGGGCAGATTAAGTGCTATAAAAACTATCTGTTTACTAAAGCATGAAGGTCAGCACCTTAATAAGAGTAGCACTGCTCAGTATGTAGAGGTTAAGGAATAGTGCACTGTAGTTCATGCTAGATTAACAGTAGCCTCTGTAGATAGTGTTTCTGTTGCTATTTTTTTCTGTTAAAGTATAGACCATACATATTTGTAATATTGTCATTATTAAATCATTAATAAAATGTCAATAGAGACTGACCAAGATATTCTACTTGAGTTATATTACAAATTGCTAAAAGGGGGGAAGGTTGCAGTCTATTCAAGTGGGAGGGAGCTTCCTAGGCTTATTATACAGGCGATGATTATTTAGTAACATAGGGATGATAACATAATAAAAGGGACAGGTGTCTATTGATGACTATATCCCATTTACACAATGGATGTACATGTAACTATCCTTTGCTAAGATATGCTTCTACCTATCTAGTTAAAATATGATGTCCTTGCTCTGTGCCTGTCTGGATTTTCCTTGTACAAGATGCTTTGTTTATCCTAATGCTGGCTAAGGTGGAAGGCAGACACACAGGAGTAGAGAAAAGGGGCTGTCTAGATTATCAAGTATTATTTTTGCATGGTCAATGTCTGGAAAAAGAGAGAGAATGAGAAGACGTTATATTAACAGAAAGTGAATAATAGTCATCTGCATACAGATGAAAAACAGTACGATAATTTCAGATACGACTTGTATATCCTGGTATTATCTATAGACCCTCTGAAAGAGCTATGGCTTTGTTATCTACAGGCCAGGAAGCTCTTTCTTAGGGGGAATAGAATGGATAAGGTGAAGCATTGAACTGTTTCATAAGTTTGGTCATTTTCACATAAAATTATAAGGAGTAGCTAGCTACGGTATAAACAATGCTAATATATGCATTTATAAGATATTAGCAGAATTACATTGCCACAGTAACCAGTTTGCATGAATATGCATGGTCAGTACTCTCAGTATAGAGATATCTGCATAGGTTCATAGGTTCATAGATTAGTACTAAGCTAACTGCCCTTGCGAGCCATTTTAAGCCTAGCCAATTATCTCTTGTGAGACTCAAACCCTGCACCTTGTGTTTGTAAGGCAAACACCTTAACCATTAGGCCACCCTCCCAACCCCTGCATTGTGCGCTTTGGACGCTTCTCCCAGTTTCATCTTCTCTGTTCACACTAGTGAGCACTAGAAGTTCAAACTAGGAAGGCCACCTCCGATAGACTGTTAAAACTTCTGTTACTCTCTCTCTTTCATATATTCCCACTGTTTACTGCACACAGCAATAAATAGAGTATTAATCCATTTTCTTCCCTCCCATGTCTCTTGCACTGAGCTGCTGTATGTGCTATCCAGATCATCTACCAGGAAAAAGTTGCTGCAAGCCAACACACTTATACAACATTTGGGTGCAGCCTGCTGATCACCAAGGAGCTTGCTACCTGCTTCTTAAGAACCAGCTTGGAATTGGTGTTACTGATATGCTTCTGGTGAGAGAAGGAGCATAGTGACATTAATTCCCAGCTAAATATAACTGCTGCAGCGACCAGCACTATTAGTAGCCAATATGTGAATCACCACTATTTATCATTCTTGGCTAGCCTACTGAGTGGTTAAATTATTGAATTTTTATTGAAATTAGTTTACTGGCTCCTTGTAGTGGCAGAAGAAGGTTACCAGGCTAGTTGTGGGTGTTACTTGCTGCTGAGGCTAAATTCTTGTTTCTTGCTGCTGAGCTTTCTGTTGCTTATTTTCTGTGTAATAATAAGGCAGTTTAGCATGACGCTGCCCATTATACAGTGGGCCACCATAATGCACAGTACAGATGCAGCCAATTAAAGCTTTAACTTTTTCTATATGACCTGCTCACTCAATTCCTATTACACTTTAAACAGTCAGTAGTCACACAAAACGTCTCTGGTTTGCACTAGGTGGCATGTTATTTTTTTTTTGTGTGCATACTTAGGTTGCTTGTTTTAGACAGATATGTTTGAGCTGGATGACGCATTACTGTTCATGTGTAGACGTAAATGTTTGGTTTGGACATACAGCACTTCCAGTAAATTAATTCCAGACCTCATAGGTGCAATTCTCCTTAAGCTCCCATAATCTGCACTTTCTAACCATTTCCATAGCCGGTCTGGTTCAAATTGGCATCCTGAGATAATGTAGCAGTTGTCTTATGCTCACTGACAACTGTCTGCTACTTAAATCAGTGGACACAGTGTGTAAGAAATGTAGTTATATAATATTATCAGAAGCAAAGCTCTCATAAATAAGTAGGTTGTTTGTACCACACAACAACATACTAAATATATTAGACAGCTCAGACCAAACCCATAGACCTTCATATGTTGCTAGATGATTCTGCCAAACTGAAATTTGAACCAATGCACAGAAGATTAATAACAGATTGTAGGGAAGTAATGTAGTAAAATGAAATGCAGTGATTTGTTCAGTGGAAAAAATGGAGAAGGAATATTGAAAGTTTTGAAAGAGAAACTGTTTGAATGCAAAAAAAAATAAAACAAATATTTAACATTGGAATCTAGGCACACAATGTCAAGAGGATGTATTTCCGTAAGAAAAAGATACTTGATTAAGGTGAGAGACAAAAAAAAAAAAAAATATATATATATATATATAAGAAATGGAAAAGAGGTTGAACTGCAACTTTGAAAACTGAAATAAACATGCTGAACACACAAATTAAGCACAGTGTGCGACAGGATCAAGAAAAATTTAAGAAAATGTATATAAAGACATTGAGCATAATAGGAAACCATTTTATAGATACATAAGATGTGGAAGGAGCAAAGATGTACAAATTGATAAACTGTGTGTAGATTCTAAAATTTATTCTCAGACGCAACAGATTGTAGATATATTTACAAAGTTTTTTGCAAAACAGTTTGACTCCACAAACAGGGTGATAAGTTGTCCTTGTGACATCCAGGTAGCCTCAGATACTGAAAGCAAATTAGATTATATTGAATACGAGCTAAGCAAACTGGATCTAAGGAAAGCACAGGCAGGAGATGGAATTAGTAATAATGAACTGAGAACACACCAGCAAGAATTTACAGTACCATTATATTTCTTATTTACTAAGTTGTATAAATATGGGGAGATTCCTCAAGATTGAAGAATTGCACTTATTTAATCTGTCTTTAAGGGAAAGGGGAGAAGGACAAAGCCAGAGTAATACAGACCCTTAAGTATACTTTCATGCTGTGGAAAAATAATGGAGAAGGTAATATTGGATAAGTTATTGTCAGAATTGGAAAGGTTGGGACTTGAAATCATGTATCAGCATGCATATGTTGAAAATAGATTATTACCACCTATCACATGATGTTCTATAACAATATAATAAGAGCTACGAATAAAGAATTGTGCTGCAGTGAAATTTGTATAGATATAACTTCAGCATTTGTTGATGTACTCTTGATAAGAATGATAGTTGAATGGCTTACAAATAGGATATGGCAAGTATCATAGAGCAATAGGACAGGTGAAATCCTTGGTTACAGTCAGGGTGTCCCACAGGGTTCTGTCCTAGGTCCATAATTGTTTAGATTGTATCTTTCAAATCTATCTTTTTCATCTGAGGTATTCTACAGTCTGCATGCAGATGACTTGAAATTGGGTAAATTGATTACATGTTACATAAAGAGCATGTCTGCATAAGAACTTGACTTAATTGACCATTTAGGCACAGGACAATAATATGCAGACAAATAAACCAAACACTTAACATATGACATTACGGAGACATAAAATGAAATGTGAATATTTAATACAACACACAGTGATTGCAACTGTGGATTCATTTAAGGACATAGTTATATGGGTAGATCCAGCTTTGAATTTTTCTAATTATATCAACCAATTAGTTAATGATAGCCATAGAACTATGCGTTCTATAAAAGATTTATAAAGTCTAGGAAATCAGAAGTGATAAAGTCATTGTTTTTTAATTAGATTAGACCCAAACTTGAATATGGAATAACAGCATGGAAACCTTATAAGAAAGCAAGCATGAGTAAACTGAAAAGAGTCTTCTCTTCTCTTTTTTCTTTTCCCGTTAGGGAGACAGTACAGTGAATCACTGTCCGTTATGATTGGCAGTGGTTTTAGCTGTGTTGAGTTGCCAGCCCAGCCCAACTTCCCACAGAAGCACACACATGCACGCACCACGCCTAGGGCTAATTTAGATTGTGGGAGAACCCGGATCATCGGAGGAAACCCACATGACCACAGGGAGGACATGCAGACTCTACACAGAAGGCACCCCAGCCGAGGATCGAACCGGAGGACCTCTTGCTGTGAGGCAGCAACACTAACCGCTGCACCACCGTGGCCGCCCAGTAAACTGGGAAGAGTACAGTGGAAATATACCAAGGGCATCCATGGATATGAAAATTTAAGTTATTTTGAAAAACTAAAATATCTAAACTTGTACAGTGTCTCATAGATATTTAAGAGGAGATCCTATTTAGGTATATAGGGCATTTAAAGACAACTACTTGTGGAAATGTTTGGGGTTATCAAAAAGTAGTAAAAAATCATCAGACAATCTGTGTAGAAGATTCTCTAGGAATGAGAAGTGTGCTAACTGGTTCTCTGAGAGAGCAGCTGATGCATGGAATAGACTACCAAATTACATTGAAGCAAGCACTAGTTTAGATATTTTTAAGAATAGCCTAGATATTTATTATGGGAGCAACTGTTTTTGGTATATTGGCAAGCTAGAAGGTCATTAATGCAGATGCTTGAAATATTTGTATGTATATGTTGAGGTTCTTAAAAGTAACCTATGGAAACCACAAAGGCATCCTAAAAATAACCTCAGAAACCAATACCCTCATCAGCCTCAGAAATACACAACACAGGTAGCACCCACTATGAAACATACATTTAAGAGTCACACTGACTCAGTTCAAAAGCCAGTAAGGCAAACTTTCACACAATCCAGTATCCTGGTCATAAGTGTGAGAAACACTGATGCACCACTCACCATGCCGTACAAGGAGGGGGTCATGGCCATTTGCCTAGCACCAAGATATGGCACATCACAGAAGCACTCCAGTCCTTGCACCACAAGTACATGTATGACACAGTCATAGTGCACATGGGTGTAATTAACTTGAGGTGTACCTACCTTCCTGCACAATGTGAAAAGACATGATAGGGCTCTCAGAATATGTGTCTGAATCGGGTATGAACCTAGTCTTCAGTGGTATTCTACCATCATCACTAAGTACGCCACAATATAAAGAAAATATTATTGTCTTCAACAATAGACTTAGCTTCTAGTGTCATTCAAAAGGGGTGCAGTATTTTTCAGCCTGGGAGGAGATATCAGACAATCTAACTGCTTTGTAAGGGATGGCCTTCACCTCTTCTCAGGAAGCTTTCATATATTGGCTAAATTCTTGTCAATCTCTATAGTGCCTTTTTTAGGTAATGTCAGTCTTCTAAAACTTCCAAAATAAAGCAGAATCTGGATAACATTATGGTATTGCTGTTCAATGCTATGAGCCTTAAAAAAATAACTATTTATTGTCACAGAGATTTGGTGAAAGACAAAAATAAGCAGCTGTCACTGCAAGGTTTCAATGCATATCACATGTTCTAGCTCACTGGATTAGCCAAAGGCACTAAAGGCATCACTGTCTCCATATTCTTAAAAAAATCGCTTCCAGACTTGTTAGACAAGATAATTACCTGGAACTCCTCTGTGTTCATCTTACAATTAACAAAGCCCCTTATCATATCATAGCTAACAGTAGGACTTCATCTATGCCCCCCTCAACCCACTCTTCCTACCTTACTAGTTTGGAGTCCCTATGTATTAACCAAACACCAGTCTCCTAAGATACCGCAACTACCCCTTCATAATCTGGGATACTTAAACATCCTAACAAGCTAATCTGGATTTGTAGTTAGCTTTGGAGGACTTCAGTAGAGTCTTATTTGCTTGTTTAAGTTGAGGAGGTGGTGTTTCTAAATTTGAGACCATTCATTTTTACTCTTAGACAGCAATTTCTTTCTCCTATTTTATAGCCTATTAATGGCAGTTGTCTACCAGGCAGGTTTGTTTCTCCTTGAAGATCTTGCTTTGGTTCTATCAGGTATGGCAGAGTCAATACAATTATACAGGTGCTTGTATAAAGCATTGGTGTATAACTCAGCATAGGTGTCTGTTCCATCAGTGGGGGGAGGGGCTATGAAGCTATTAATGCCATTGTGTAAGAAGTTGTAATTGGCCCTGGAGAAGATTTTAGTCTAGTTGTTGCTAGAGGGGGTCTTGTGTTATAGTTACTTCTAGCAAGACTAATTTGTGGTCAGATCTCACCAGGGATGGCCACACACTGGGGGTGGTGCAGCAGTCCCCCATGTTGGTGAGCATCAGGCCCGGGATGTTTGAGCCCTTTGTAGGTGTGTCAACCAGCTGGTCCAGGGCACTGGAGTTAACAGAGTCCAGGAACCTTTGGGCAGCTGAGTTAGAATATGTATAATTTACTCTAACTAAGGATAACCTTAAGGCATTCTTTAGTTACATATGCAACCTCAAAGGTAAGGCCTGTCCCCACCACATATACCCCAAAGGATTCCTAACACCTATCCCCCGCCTAATATCTCTGAGGAGCAGGTCTTAAATGCCCTCTCCAAGGCCAAAAACACAGCCTCTATGGGACCAGACAACATCCTGGGCTGTGTTCTACATGGGTTAAAACAGGAATTAGCATCACTACTGAACACGCTTTTCAGTGACAGCCTAAGCACTGGCTTCATCCCAGTGTAATGGAAAACAGCTACCATCATCGCTTTGCAAAAAGGGGGTGCATCCACGGACCCTGGGAACTATAGACCTATTAGCCTGACCAGCCTTATCTGCAAAGCCATGGAACAAATCAGCATGGACCTTATCAACAAAGGTATAGGAAATCTCCAACTGCTCAACTTCACCAAGTTTGGCTTTGTCAAAGGGAGATCATGCCTGTTAAACTTTGTGGACTTCTTTGAGGTGGTCATCAAAGCCCTAGATAAGGGCAAATCTGTGCATATGGCCTACCTAGACTTAGTCAAGGACATTGACACAACCCTCCACTCAGGCATCATTGATAAACTCACCCAGCTGGGTATCAACCCATATACTGTCAGGTGTGTCGCAAACTGGCTCAATGATAGAACTCATACCATCAAAGTAGGGGAGTCCTCGTCCTCCAGCAGACCTGTAACCAGTGGTGGATCAGTTCTTGGAACCCTACTGTTTGGAATCTACTTCTCCGAAGTACTGGCTGAAACTAAAGGACTATCTCTGACAAACTTTGCTGATGGCTGCAAACTGGGAGTGGTCATTGAAACCCCTAGTGATCTCAACATCCTGCAAGAAGGTCTTACACCAGCTAATGACTGGTGCCAAAGTCATGGTCTTAAACTTAATGCAAAAAATGCGTTATCATCCCCTTCAGCAAGGGTGATGTTCCTGCAAACTGCCACATCAATAGCAATACCCAAGCACACAGTCATTGGTGAGAAATCTGGGCACACAGGTTGACAGAAACCTTAACTTCAATTACCATGTCTCTACAGTGGTAAGAAGGGCATTTTATATCGCTGATCTCATAAGTAAGGGCATTGCCTCCAGAAAAAAAAGAAGTTATAACCCCCCTGTACTCTTCCCTTATTAGGCCAATAATAGAGTACAATGCACCCTTTGGTATGTTCCTTTCCAAACACCTGCAACAACTGGAGAGACCACAAAGGTTCAGGGTCTTCAAAATCTGTCTTATGCGGACAGACTGAAATCATTGTCACTTTACTCTGTATTATACAGACTGCTTAGAGGCGACCTGTGCTTTGCATATAAAGAAATCTCTGACCCAGCTTTAATGAAAATGCTGCACATTCACAAGTCAAATGGCACACGGATCAATCGCTGAAAGGACCTTAACCTGGTATGTGACATTGACAGAACTTGCTGGAGAGACATATTTGTCCCACAGAGGTTGCCCCACCTTTGGAACAAGCTTCCTATTCATGCTAAACAAAGCCCCTTGTTGGTCCTATTTAAGCACAATTTGGACGATTGGATAGGTAATCAGAAATTCACTCTGGGGGTTCCACATGTGCCCCTCCTGGACAGGGGCAGATAGTTGCTGGTTTTAGTGTCTGCTTGAACCAGACACCCTTGGAAACATGGGTTGAACTTGGCTAGGCTTATAAGGGCCCTGGGGCCGTTAACCTAGTAACCTCCTATTATCCTCAACCATGTATGCCTAGAAATTTCTGGACTTTATCAATACAAACCCCTCAAACCAGTTAGTCCACACTCTCACCAGGAATTTCAAACTCCTAGATTTGGTCCTTACCTGTATGGGTCAGCTTTGCTCCCCACCAGTTATTAACTTTGTCCATGGTCAAATTAGACTACAAATCAGTCACATGCACAATAAGACTGAAGCCTGATGCAACGTCCAGTATCTATGCAAAGGGTAATCAACTAAAACTGAATGACGACCTAGCTAAATTCAAAATCCCTTTTCATCTTGATGGACTCAGTATTTATGTAGATTCCTTTACTGGCAAATTAATACACATGTAAATAACTGCACAGATATGTAGGCACATCTGTCCCCAT
This sequence comes from Protopterus annectens, assembly GCF_019279795.1. Taxonomy (NCBI): domain Eukaryota; kingdom Metazoa; phylum Chordata; order Ceratodontiformes; family Protopteridae; genus Protopterus; species Protopterus annectens. The sequence goes on from NC_056743.1 coordinate 431,839,884, forward strand.
CAGAAGCAAAAACAATGCAAAATTCAAACCCTAATATAAATAGGGTCTATAAAAAAACAGTCATTACATGCAAAATAAATTCCACTATCAAGAATAAAATATTGTACGTCATCAACGTAGCTAACAATAGAGAACAGAGAACACCACTGCGCTACAATAAAGAATACAGGGGTGGTTCATGGTACTTTGCGGAGTGGCAGTATCATAGCCTATGAAGGTATACTGAGGCCTGATTATTGCTAAATGAAAACATTAAATTGCTAATTAATGGATGCTGGGCTGTAGCCCCCCCCCAAAAAAGTATTTTTTTATTTATTTTTTCTTATACTACATAAAATGACATAGAAAATCTAACATGTATGTCATATGGTTTTAATTCTTTTAATTGTCTTTACTATTTAAATGTTGTAATATAGTGTTTTGGTCATTTTTCTGAAGAAGCCTTGTAAGGTTAAAGTTTTTACTTGTGCAGTTTATTCAATAAAACATTACAATCAGTGGTCTCTTTGGCAATTGTGGTGCCAGAATACTTTTATGTGTTTTTCTCTGTGTAGTTTTTCTGGCTTTATCTAAGTGACGGCACTTTATTTTTATAATTTCCTGTTTATTACATTTCCCCATGAACATAATGCACCATTATAGACCCATACTCTCTACAAGCAATGCTCAGTGTTGTGCTATGATTGCTATACGGGACATTTTCTAAATCAAACAGAATCCTTTGATAGAGAAAGCTACTGTCACTTGTTCAGAAGACAACATTGGTGTTAATCCAGGTTTGCAATCAGTCACTGAGAAGTATGTAGAGCAAATGAAAGACTTTGAAATTAATATGCAACATTTAAAAAATGCAATGGCAGTGCCTCTCCTTTGATGCCTATATAAAGAATAAAATAGTTCCGATGGGCTTACAAATTCTGAAAATGCCTGCATATAGAGAAAAGTACCCTGTCCTATTACTGCCATGGCAAGCAACAAATTTAAGCTGTTCCATTCAATATATGGAACTTATGAACAAGTTTTTTGCACCAGTGGAAGCACAGTGAAAAACTGATATTATTCAGATGTACAATGATCTTGTGATGAACATTAAAATTAATTCCCATTCTGTATAGCTTGCTGAAACTATGGACAGGTTATCTGTCTTTGAAAATAATTTAATAGAAACCAAAAAACGAAAATTAATGAGAGACTTCAGAGATTTTGAATCAGGCAGAGTTTTTGCTTAGTGCAATCAGGACGCGCAATTTTGCAGAAAGGAGGGACCAAAGGAAACTAATAAAGACACTAGCAGCGTGCCAGCATAGCCCCTAGAGAACAGGAAGTCTCTTAAGCATAGCTCAAACACACCCTTACAGTCACAAGATCAGCAGGTCTCAGTTGTTTGTGATTTTGTTGATTCAAACATAGTATGTGCACCTATTGGATTTTCCATCATTAACGAAGGAGCCATACAAAATACCAATGGAAAAAAGAAACAGAAGCAAAACTCGAGGTTGCAGCAGAAACAGGCAGTTACAACAGAGGTCACAAACACGGAGCCAAACGAAGAAATAAACGGTATTCTTTTTAACTTATCAAAATATAAACTCAGTGAAAATGAGTTTACACTTCTGAATAAGAGCTTAACTTTTATTCCTGCCTATTCAAGAGGCATTTCAAATGTTATATCTAAATTTAAAATGTTTGTTAGAAACTTAAATCTTAAAGTGCTATTTGGTTTCAATGGTTCATATACTGAAATGAATAGCAAACAAACAAGTATGTTTATTCCAGTTAGCAGCCCTCTTATTTCTGCATATGAAAAGGCAGTTAAGAATGATTTGTATAATAGATTAATAGGTGCTTATAAGCATAAGTATTATAATTTAACACCTGAACAGCAAAATGCTGTTAGAACTTTAACTTTGAATACTGACATGGTTATTGAAGCTGCAGATAAAGGTGGAGGGGTTGTTGTTTTGGACACTAATTATTATAATCCCAGAATGTATGAAATGTTAAGTACACATGCATATGCA
>NC_056743.1:431842404-431865382 GCF_019279795.1 Protopterus annectens
ACATTGAGAACGGTTAAATTTATCATTAAATACCATAATTTCAGGTTATACTATAAGAGAATAACTATGTAAAGATAACCATGTCAGCAGCCAAAATGCATTATAAGTTGAATATTTTACTGTGCACATTTTAAATGGATAGACTGGCCTAAACTCTGGACTGATGCGTTTGCTTTTTTATTTTATTTCTGGGAAATGCTATTTAGAAGTGGAGACAGACATACAAGGGAACAGATTTAGTGTCACACCAGGCTGTGATTTTTTTTTTTTTTGTCTATTGCCATGCAAAGCTGACTAAATAGTTGAATCTAGTAAAGCTGGAAATGTGAGACTGTAGCCCACTGAAGGAGGGGAGATGGGAGGAGTAACCTGGCCAGGAACTGAAACTTGCAAAACTGCTCCTTGTGAAAAGTCTTTATCTCCGTAAGTTGACACTTTTGCAAGTTTCTGTCAGAATGTGTAGTACATGAGTAGGAACAGCATTTGTAAAACTCAGTGCATACCAGTCAATGACATACGAGCTGCAGACTTGGCAGTTTTTTTCAGGTGTTCCATTTTAACCAAATGGAAGTCTAGTCTGACAACAAATGGTAAGGCGATTTGTTCTCTGTCTGTGCATTATGGGACAGATTTAGCTTTCCAAAGGAATCACGATGTCTGCCCCCATGAGGGCAGAAAAGAATAAAAACCTAATAAAATTAGGAATGAGTACTTATTTTGCTGCAGGCAGCTTTGTGAGGTGTAGTAAATCATGGCAAGATGAGAAATGTATGTTTTCTTCATCATTTGCCTGTAGTGGTCCTTTAAGTGTCTACTGTTTGAGCACTGCCCACCTCAATATCATTTGTGAAGCATGTCCCTCTTGGCACTAGGAGTATACAAACTCAAAGGGAAAAGCTGATAGTGAAAGGTCTTCCTCCACAGACATGGTCTTACCTTCTTGCTACATCTTAATCCACTGGTGCCTGCTCTTCAGCCAAGAAGCAGGACAAACCAAAATTGAAAGAAAAAGGCAAGCAAAGGGACTCCATTGAGGAGAGGCTAGAGAAGGAGAAAGAAAAGTTGGAGAAATCCAGGAAGATGTCACTGGATCCCATTTCTTCAGCCAGTCTGGGTCCTAATGTTCCTAAGAGGATGGATTCATCATAACTTTGACCTGGCCTCCTTCTCTATTCCATTTCTCGCCTGAAACTGTAGGGTCAAGATTACATTCTGCTCTTCAGGCGAAAAGATTTTCAAGATCACACACTGGATTCTTCAGTTTGGTCATCCAGAAGCATTACTGAGCAAGATATCGGAAGAATGAAGAGGAAGTTCTTGAAAGCAGATTCAGCTTAGTGCCATTGTTTCTGAATGTGCAGAGTAGTGGTTGAACAACCCTTCCTCTTCTGTCTCCAGTAGTGGTTCATTCGTTGGACCAAGCTGTCTTGGACCTGACATGCCCCTGTATGCATTTGTCTGAGCTGATAGTTTGTGGTAATTTGACTCACTTGTATCCCTGTCTTTTTCAGTGTCAAGGCATTCGGATCAGGAAAAGTCTTTGAGCTGAAGCATCATTGCTTGGACTAGAGGGGATAGGTCAACTTGGAAGTTATTGGAGCAGTCCTTCCCTCTTGGTGGTTTGGCCCTCAACCAATCAGATCTGAGATTGGCCTCAGGACCAAGGGCTGTTCATGGTGAGGAATTCCCTTCAAGCTGGATGTGCTCTGTGCTGATGGTGTCTTTGGCTTTAAAGGTTTTGAGGGTTATGGATGTGCCCAGACGGAAGGCGTTGCCAGTTGGCTTGGCTCTGCTCCAACCCAACCCTCAAAATGAGTTTGCTTATTCATCTCTTCATTCTGTCCAGCAGGGACAGTTGACAGCACAGGCTTCTGAGACTGCTGAGTATGCGAGTTCCCAGTCTGATTCTGATCTGTCTGACCACCTACCAGTTCAGGTTGACGTGAAACAAACTTGCAAGCAAAAGCGCATACAGACTACATCCTTCGTCATTCACAGCAGACATGAATTTGGATGAAGTTGAAGGCTCCCCTAAATCCCGCTCAGAAGATGCCTTTGGTAAGATCCTAGAATTGATGGAAAAATGAGGGGGATAGTCCACACAAACCCCTTTACCAGTTGAGACTCTCATTGGAGGCCTTTGGTTCTAACTCACCTGTATCCTTGGTAGTACTCCCAGTTGACCCCTGATCTTAAGGCTCACCTGGCTGAGAAGGACCCTGAAGTGGAACCAATACAGAAGAAACCAGATAGGAATTCTGCAGCACCCACAGACCAGAAGCATGGAAGCAGAGGCTGACCTGTAGATGCCATGTTGGTAATTAGAGCCACCAAGAATCAACTTTATGAAGAAAGTTCCTCTGTCCACTTTCCTGACCGGAGTTAGGGACGTTGGATAGGTTTGGGAATTGGACATACGCTATTTGCCCTTTGAGCACTGAGCTAATTAGCTGATGGACAGCTCTTTAATAAAGTTTCTCTGGAATAGTGTTAAGTCTCCTCCTTTTTCTCTCTCTGTGGTACCCTGCATGCGGATATCCAGAAGACTGGTTTTCCATCTCACTGCCATCCTCAGAACTTTGCCACCAATCCGAATGCTATTTCTTGTTAGTCTGATTGCTCATTCTGTTGCTGGTTCACCAAGCTGTTGCAGATAATTGCCCTGTTGGGGTTCTATTTTACTTGACTTTCTTTTACATTTTTGCTTGTGGGGGTTTCATGTCATCCAGGAAGGGTAAATGCCAGTGTAGGAGATTCCTGATATAAAAAACGCCACGACAGTGTCCGTCTTGGCACCTCATATGACCATAAGTCCTGATGTTCTTCGTGTTTCACTGTTGCAGTCATCACACTTGGGTGATCCTGCCTGCAGGTAGCACTGTCGGCCCGAATACCAGAGTCTTTGGATTTCTGCGTCTGCTGTCACTTCTTCCATGACGTCAGATCGTCAGGGGTATAAAACAGGCAGCCGATGCCATTACATCAGTCTTTTTTGCGGAGGAAGAGCTCTAAGCAGAAGCAGTTCGCAAGTGCCGGTCGGCTGCTACCTGAAAATTTTGTTTGTAATACTGAAGTCTTCTAAAGCTAAGTACCCCGTTGGGGATCCTTTTTTTCTTGCTGTAACTGATGTCAGAAAAAGTTAACAATTGTCTTGCCTGTGGAAAGTAAATACCTCACAGAGATTTTCATTCTTACTGTGTCACTTGTTTAGGCCCAGACCACCATGTCCCTTGCTGTCGGTTTTGTTCCTTGTTTAACACCCACACCATTTGTCGTTGGGCTATCTTTGTCGCTAAATTATTTTGCTCTCTTTCTCTATTTTTTACTGGCTTCGAGAAGCCATCCGATTACTGATATTCCGAAAAAATGTAAAGATAAAAACAGCATAGGTCCAAAACTGCGATGGCGCTTCAGTTAAGCTTGTCGCCACTCTGCCAGTACTCAGTGAGACGCCTGTGCAGCCCCTGATGCCCACTTCTGCAGATTTGCAGGCCTCTTCTAAGACCCATTCTGAGTCCGGTATGCCGCAGGATGCTTGGACTATGGAACCTGCGGATGTCTCTACCTTGGATTGGTGCAGAGCCGCTGTGCAGGCACGGTCTTCTGAGGGTGTATTCTGACCAACAGATGTTCAGATTAAACCAATGACTTTGTGTTTAGCTAACACTACAGAGTTTGAGGCCCAGAGTACACACTATGCCTAGGAAACCAAACAAATTGCATGCTCAAGCTCCCATGCCACAAAAACAAATGCTTAGAATGTTTGAAGACCTTATTACCCTAATTAGGGGAAGCCAGCGTTCCCCTGCTAAGACTGTTGGGTTTCCTTCTGATTCTGCAGACCAGGAGTCATATGACTCTGACCCTTCTGATTATCAGAACATGCCCTTATCAACCTATGAGGATTCAGATGCAGTGGAATCCATTTCCTCCGATTCCCCTCCAGAGGACTTTTCTTTTGGTGAAACCTTGCATACTTTGAGAGCATTTCTGCTGGGAATGCCAGGACCATCCTCTGTCCAAAAAGAGAGACTGAGAATTTTTAGAGTTGCTTCAGCACAGGCTTCTAGCTATACCCCCTGTCCTGGATGTTTTTATGGAATCCAGTCTCACTCCAGATACTTTACCCCTAGCCCTTAGGAAACCTGGCAGATACTACAAAGTAAACAAAATAGAAGTCCTGCTGTAAAATGAAAAGGAATATGCCAAAGAAAACACTGACATTGAGAAAATTCTTTTAATAGCAAAGCTTTCGGGACTATACCCTTCAGTACTACAAACATTTAAAAAATCAAAGCAGTTAAATTTAAATAGGAGCCAAACCACATGATCGCAGCCAGCCAACCATGCGGTGGAAGCAATTAAAATTCCAAAATTGGAATAAAAAGTACATAAAATCTAAACTTTAAATTTAGTATATTGTACCCTCACTAAAATTGGTTTTAGAGTTATAGCTGTGTTACAACCAGGTGAATGGTCAGTGGCAAAGCGCAAAATCCATTCATATTCCTTAATTTCTAGGAAGTTAATACCGCCTCTCGTAGATGCATACACCATATCTATCACCCTGAATTTAAATCTATGGGTATCTCCATTGGTACTAATGGGCTTATATAATGCATTATTTTCATTCTTTCTCCTAATATCGGATTTATGTTCAATAATGTGCTCTTTAAGCTTTCTAGTGGTCTTGCCTACATAAAAACAAGAACATCGGGTACAGGTAGCTAGGTAAACCACATTAGAGCTAACACAATTAGCTGTAAGCTTAAAAGTTTATTCATTTCTTGTAGAGGGAAGAATAAATCTCACTTCCTTTACCATAGATATTGGTGCAACATGTACAATTCAAACGGCTGAATGTACCAAGCCTTGTACTAACTTGAGGAATTTCTCAGTAAAATCCTTAACAGCTTATTTTTCAAAGTTCTCATATTCCTATATGAGAAATAGGGGCGGGCACCCAGTATATTACTTGCATTTGGAGACGCCATCAGAACAACCCAATTTCTCTCTAATATTTTTAATAAACTTATTTTTAGTATTAAACATTGTTACATATCTAACTTTAACTATATCTTTTCTAGTTTTACCCAGATTTATGGTAGATCCATCTTCTGTTCTAAAAATTGGTTTAAAGGTAGTGTCCTTACCTAGCTTACCTGTACCCGATGTTGTTTTTATGTAGGTAAGGTAGGCTCTGACTTCGGAGGGTGCACTCTCGGAGTGGGATGTGACCTTGTTTTCTGAGGTGGTCTTTCTCTGTTCCAGGCTCCCACTCCTTTGGCGGTGGCACCGCCTTCCAGGTCAGAGAGGGCCTTGGCTTTTGCAGTCTCTCTGTTGGTCCCCCATTCTTCAAACTGTCATTTTAACGTATGCTGTGGTCAAAAGTTGACACCAGTCTGTGACAGGACAGCGAGCACCGAAACTTCAAGTTGTCTATGTACAGGGCCACTCTTTGGAGTCTTCTTCAGAGATTCCCCCTTGAAATGCCCTGAAAAGACATTAAAGAGGAAGCACCTGGATTCCCCCGAAGTTTGTCATTGAAGACACTGATTTCAATGGAGAAGGTTCCCCCTGGTCATTCTCTGAAGATGCCTTTGGAGACTTTCAGGTAACAAAGTCCCAAGACCCATCCTCAGAGGAAACCCATGTACTTGCAAGCCTTCGATGCCTGAATCTACTTCCTTGGTGTCCACCCACTGACCATCTCAGCAAGCTAATTGCGCAGCAGGCTTGGAAGGCTCCTGATGTCTTAGCTTATTCCCTGGAGACCTGACTAGATACTGTCAGCACTGAAGGACCACCAGTATTTGACCAAAGGTTTGACAGTAGATGCCATGGTGGTGGCGGCTGCTGGTAAAAATGAACTTGCCAATGAGAGTTATGTATATCTGCTTAACAGGGAGTTTAGGACGATGGACATGCTTGGAAAGCGGGTTTATGCTTCATTGACATTCACACCAAGTCTTTGAACTTTCTGGCACACTTGATTAAATTACCTGATCCGGTATCTGTCGAGTCAACAAACTGTAGCTGGGGCTCTAATGAGATACAAGGTAAGATCGTCTCGCAGCTAGCCACCCTGGAGTCTGTACTGAATTTGTCTGTGGCTTATCGCACTGCAGCTGAAGGTACGACCAGAGCAGGGGGTTCTGATGTTGCCATAAGACTGCATGCCTGGATGCACTTGTGTGATTTTGCGGAGCTTTTTGTCTTCCTTAGTCCTGTGTTTGATGGATCATCCTTTGTCCCCAGAGTGAAGGAGACACTAGCCAGGTGTGAAAAAGGTAGCAAGACCGTGTCTGTTGTGGGCGTTCATTTTTCTATTCCTCAGATATCCCAGGGTCTTTCCAGGACATGTGGCAATGGCTGCCCTCAGGGCAAAGGGGAGAGCTTAGACACTGACCCCAAGGCAGAGGTGGCCTGCAAAACCAGGGATGCAGAGATTACTCCAGACAGCCCTACCAGCGCTCCTGAAAGACCCAATAGCTTATCTCTGGAAGCTGTTGGGGGAAGACTTTCACTGCACTCATCAGCCTGGCGACAAATAACCTGCAATCCGTGAGTGCAGAAAATCATTACCAGAGGCCATCACATACCCTTCATCCTCCTTCCACATTTTCTAACGAAAATCCCCGATGTTCACCCCATCAGAGGGCTCAAGCCACCAAGGAAGTCCAAAGGCTGCTACCAAAAAGAATCCTCCAAGAAGTCCCACCAGACTGGTTTGGATCCAGGTTTTACTCCAGGTTCTTTAGTGCCAAAGAAGACTGGGGACTGGGCCAATATTGGACCTCAGCCTTCTGAACAACTTTGTTTAGCAGACAAAATTCCAGATGGTCACTGTACAGTCTAGTCTCCCCTTTCTAGGAAATTGTATGTGCTCCATAGGGGTTCAAGATGTCTATCACATAAAAATAGACAAGTGCTCAAGAAGGTTCCTCCTCTTTCGGCTAGTGAACAGTCATTACCAGTTCAGAGCACTGCCCTTTGGTCTCGCCACAGCTCCCAGGGTGTTCACCAAATGTATGGTGGCTGTCACGGCCCATGTGAGGTTATTGCAGATTCTGGGTGTTTTCCTTACTTAAACAACTGGCTCCTCACTGCCCCAACCAGGCATCTGCTGTGCACCTGTTCAGTGCCCTGGGCAGTCAACTAAGCGAAGTCCGTTATTCCCCACTCAAGATTCTAGAGTAAATAGGAGCCTGTCTCGACACAATTTCATGCAAAGCTTCCCTACCCTTTCACAGGCTCAAAAAGTTAAGGCTGTAAGTTTGTCCCATTTTATGGAAACTCAAGGTCCCTGCTGTTCACACCCTAGGATCCATGGCAGCAGCTATTACTTTGGTTCCACTGGCAAGGTTTCACATGAGAATACTTCAATGGTTTCTAGCCTCAAAATGGTCCATTCTTACTCATCCATTTTATCTCCTGATCTTGATAAAGGAGCATTGCAAAAAAGATTTGTCCTGGTGGATGAAGTCTGAAGAAATCCTAATGGGACGTCCTTTTGTATCCTCTCAACCCAGGGCCATAGTGACCACGGACGCCTCCCAGATGTGGTGGAAGGGGGCATTATCTGAACAAAGCAGTTGGTCTCATCAAGAGACCAAGTTGCACATCAGTTTCCTGGAAATGAGCAGTGTTCCTAACGTTGCAAGCTTTCCAAGCTGTTCTTCCTCTGGGAACAATTCCGATCCAATCGGACAAGATGTCAGTCTGGTATATCAGACGGGTGATCCAAGTCCTACCCTCTCCAGTAGGAAGCTGTCAAGAGTTTGGCAATGGGCGATATCCTTCAACTGCTTTCTTGTAGCAACTCGTATCCCGGGGAGCTCCAGTTTGATAGCAGTCAAGTTGAGCAGACTCCTACTGCCTCATGAGAGGTTTTTCAATCCCAAAGTGGCGGAGGAAATTTTTTACCAATGGGGCCAGCCTTGTGAATTGTTCGCCTCCCCAGTGAACAAGTGCAGTACTCTGCCCTAATCCCTCCACAGGAGGAGTTCGAGACTGTTTCCTCTTCATTTAGCCCTTGGGTCTCCTTTATGCCTTCCCCACTTTCCCCAAAGAAAGCTCAAAGGATGTGAGCTGAAGTGACCTTCATTGCCCCCTTCTGGCCCAGGGAAGTTATGGTTCCCCTTTCTATGGCCTTGCTTGTTACCCAACCGTGGATTCTGGACCCAGTTTCGGTTCTGCTGTCTCACCTGCAAGGGCTGCTACATCCCAGTCTTCACCCCCTTAAGCTCGTATCTTGGTTTCTCCAATTCCATTAGTCAGGCAAAATTGTATTACTTCTCCTGTCTGAAAAATTCTTCTGGCTTCCCAGAGACCTTCCACCAGGAAACTTTATTCCAGTAAATGGAAAAGATTTTCTATTTGGGCCTCTGAAAATAATTTAGACCCCTTCTCAGCTTCAGTTGAAAAGGTTTTGGAATTAACTGCTTTTTTGATAAAGTGGCTGCCTCTACCATTAGAGTTCATGTAGCAGCCATGTCTAATTTTCGCAGTGGGTACGATGACCATTCGTTAATTTCCCATCTGTGCAAGGTGTTCCTCAAGAGTTTTGTCAAACCTCCATTCAGGGATCTGCTAGCTCCTTAGGATCTTATTTCATTTTGCAGTACTTAATACTACCTCCCTTTGAAGCATCTGCCATTTGCCGCCTCTCATTCTTTTCCTGGAAAACCCTTTTTCTGGTGGCCATCACTTCCACCAGAAGAATCTCGGAAATTCAAGCACTTTGTGCGAAACCACTGTATGTCTGCTTTCATAAAGACAGGGTTTCGTTAAGGACCAATCCTCCTCATCCCTTTCCACTTGGAAATGTAGCTTTCTGCTTGTGTTACATTATATATGAGCCTTAACTGTGTAGCTCTAAAATACTCTAAAATTTGGTAATGCTAAACCTCTTTCTGTTGGGAGGATCAATTTACCCACTTAACTCTTGCCCTCTTCCCCTACCCAAATAGTCATTCAGGTCTATATTAATTACTATCCAACTTTCTATCTGGTTGATAGAAATATGTTGGAGCTGTATATAAAAAAAAGGCAGGACTTGAAAACATTTTTACTGCTTCTGTCTTGCTAGCTAGTTTCAGTGGCAGGAGCTTCTAGTTTCTCAATTTTTTTTATCATCTTTAGTCTCTCCCCACTTCTCCTTAGCTGCCATAACCAAATCCTTTTAAATCATACTCTTAAGTACTTCATTTTGTCATGTTCCCCAAAATATGGGTGTAGCTGGACCAGTTCATATGTGGATATATAGTTATAGCCTTTGATATTCTGATAGTTTAAAAACTATCAGAATATTCCAAAAGACTGATGTCTATCTGGTTCCATCACCTACAAAAGATCACGTGCAAATAAAGCCAGTTTATCTTTTTTTTTAACACCTTTCTTACATTAGCACTCAAGACATGGGCATACATACATTAACAGAAAAAAATTAACCATGTTAACATTTTTCCATTTAAGTAAAATATACATCACATTTATTTTCTTTGCTACGATCAGTCCAGCATTGCAAAAAATAAATAGGAATTCCTGCCTTCCCTTAAACATCACTCATCCTCTTAAACATTATTATGCATGCATTGTTTGCACAGTTTCCAGATGTTTTTTTTTTCACTTTTTCAGTCCTGATTATTGAGATTTCCTGTCCTGAAAGCCCCAAGTCAGCCCAACTACCAGAGAAAAATCTTTCTGACTCAGAGGCTGGTGGACGCCCAGACCGATGTCTGTATGCTCTGGTATAAAGGTAGCCTACAAGAGTCAGAACCTCAGTCTCTTCTTGTCGCAGAAGACCTGAAGCAGCATTCTAGTGCGTCTGTCGGTCCATAACAGAGAGAAGTGTCGTCAAATAGTTAAGTACCCCATTGGGTGACTTTCTTTCCTTGCTGATGTCAGACCCTTACAACAGATGCCTCTGAGACTGCCTCGGAGTGGGGCTTACGTCCACAACCTACAAACCCAGGGAAAGTGGGAAATCAACATAAGAACAAGCACATCAACTGAAAAGAGCTCATGGCAGTATATAAAGGCCTAATAGCCTTCAGAGCAAATTGGACACCAGGTGTCCTGCTAGTAAGGACTGACAACACCACAGTTATGTGGGGTACATCAACAGACGTGGAGGAACACATTCCTACCTCTTATGCCGTCCAGCAATGCAAATCTGGGAAACTGCACACACTCTGGGACTACATCTCATGGCACAGTATCTTTCACTAGTTCAGAATGTTCTAGCAGACTGTCTCAGCAGGAATCTTAAGGAACCTCATGAGTGGCACCTGCAGGCCAAGATTTTCAAGACCATAACCCAGTCCTGCAGGATCCCTTAAGCGGATTTGTCTGCATTGAAACAGAACATTTAATTGCAAAAATTCTGCACCAGGATCTAACGAGTCAGCCTGGAAAACAGATGCCTTCTTCCCCATGCACCCACCTTTTCATTTATTCATTCCTCCCCATACCTCTAATTCCTTGGGTCCTGCTCAGGATAAGGAAGGAGGGCCCAAGAGCAATGCTGATAGCCCCAGAGTGGGCCAGACCACATTAGTACTCTTTCTTCCTCCAGCTCTCCTACCAGGCACACTGAATTCTGCCTGAGGGTGGGCCTCACTCAAAACGAGGGAAGGATTGTTCACCCAACCTACTGATCTTCAGTTTGGCATAATGGATGATCCCACAAAAGCCTACACAGGCACCACTCGAAATAAAACTGGTGCTAGACACCCTCAAGTAGTCACGAAGACTTGGCACTAGGAAATCTTACGAAGCCAAATGGGAAAGGTTCTTCATTTGGTGCAAAGACCACCACGTAGAAAGTCAGTTCACATTACCAGTATCCTGGAATACCTGCTTTCAGTGCTAAATCAGTGACTTTCCTACTCTTCAGTTAAAATCCATGCTTCTGCCATTTCTGCTTATGTGCCTTCATACACTCCTATCTTTTCCCACCCACTCTTACAATTTCTCAGGGGGGGGGGGGTCATACACATTAGGCCTCCCAGAAAGAAGCCTCTGCCTCCATGGGACGTGAACTTTGTTATAGAAAAATTAATTTTGCCTCCTTTTGAACCAACAGCATCTGCTGACCTCAAGTGTCTAACGTGGAAAACTGTTGTACTAGCTAGCACCTCAGTTAGGAGGTTTTCTGAACTGCAGGCTCTCATGACAGTTGAACCCTTTCTTATTTTTCACAAGGATATGATTTCTCTTAGGACCACCCCATCCTTCATGGCCTGGGTGATTTCTGACACTGGCCTGAATCGGGCCATCCATCTAGCAACCTTCTTCCCCAATTTTCCAAATAAAAGGGAGAGAGTTCTGCATTCCATGGATGATCACAGGCAGCTTTGTTTTTACTTGGATAGGACAAAAGCTTTGAGAAACTGAGCAGCTTTTCATTACCTTTGCCCCTGGTGCAGAAGGCAACACAGCTTCTAAACCATTTCCAAAAGTATCTCTCTTTCTTCTTTTGCTATAGCTTTCATGGCAAGGTACCCCCAGTTGGGAGCAGATCTCACTCCAGTGCTACTGCTGTTTATGCTGCCTTTATCAAGGGGGTTCCCACCAAGGAAATTTTCGAGTCATCCACCTGGTCCTCTGTGCATACCTTCACCAAACACTACCATTTGACTTCCTTCTTTAAATCTAGAGCAGGGTTTGCCACTGCTGTCCTGCAGGACATCCTGTCTTCGCCCTAGCATCGTTCCACTCTTCTGCTTTGGGAATCTTCCCAATAGTCAGGACTGCAGTAAGAAAACACGAAGAACAGAGTATAGTTATGTACACTTGCCATAAATGTGGATGATGTATTCACTGTTGCAGTTCTTTCCCACAATCCTACCCCCTTTGCCTACTTATAGGAATTTTCTGACTACTTATCTCTGCCATGGGAATCCATTGGCATCTCCTCCTCTGTCAGGCTATTCTTTAGGGTACCTCCAGTTTTTTCAGCGCCCCTCTTATTTGAGGGGCAATAAGACTGGTGTTCTGACGCAGGATGGCTACCTTTATACTTGAGCGTATTGACATTGTTCTGGGCTTCCGCCAGCTTGAGCTGAAAAATTTTTCTCTCGTACTCTGGCCAGCCAAAGGCTTTCAGGGCAGGAAATCCCAATACTTGGGACTGCAACACTCTATACACTCCAACATCTACATTTGTGTTAAGTGTACACAGCTGTACTTTACTTGTATGTAATTTGCTCCTTCCATTTTGCAAAGATCCCTCTTCCAGTTCTTTTATAATAATCAGTACTTTAAATACAGTTGATGTAGACTTTGATTTCCATTTAGTAATTCCTTTTTTAGTAGCCAACAGAATTAAATGCAATAAGACATTACAATGTCTAGTCAGTTCAGATCCTGTATTCCATCTGCAAAGAATAATTTTCTTTCTTAAAGCCATTTGCTTACCCATTATGTCTGATGGAGTACTCTGTATGGAATTTTTGAAATCTGCCAACTCATTACCCTCCCAAAACCTAGATTCCCAGATGTTCGTGTTTCACTGTTGCAATCATTACACTTGGGTTATTCTGCTGGCAGGCTACCCGCAGTCTGCCTGAATTCCAAAGTCTAGGTCCAGCGTCTGTTGCTGTCGCCTCCTCCCTGACATCATTGCGCCATATGCCATTTTCCTCTGTCTTGCTTGCCGTGCGGTGCCTAAAGCATAAGCAGTTCTCAAGTGCCGGTCGGCCGACTGAGATTTTAGTGTTTGAATTTCAGATCCGAAGTCTTCATTAAAAGCCAAATACCCCATTGGAGATGCTTTTTTTTTTTCTTGCTCCAGACCGATGTCAGAAAAAGTTAATTGTATTTTCTTGTGGGAAGCAAATACCTCATAAGGACTTTCATTCTTACTGTATTCCTTGCCTAGGCCCCGACCACGACATTGCTAGTTGTCTGTATTGTGCTAGATTTAACCAATGCACTATTAAGCATCGGTACGATTTTGCATTACATTACTTTGGCAGAAGGTTTAATTATACAATGTCGTCGGATAGCCATCAGACTACCGGAATTCACAAGAAACGCAAAGAAAAGGACTGGCATCAGAGGTCCAAAACCGATGGCAAGGCTTCTAAGCCAGTCGCCGGTTCTCAGTGAGGTGCCTTTGCAGACCCTGACGCCCACTACTTTAGACCCGCAGGCTGCTACCGACTCCCACATGGAGTCGCCTAGGCCGCTGGAGACTCAAGGTATTGGACCTTCGGCGACTATTGCCTCAGATGGGTCTGGAGTTGCTGAGCAGTCATCTGTTTCTGAGGGTGTGTTTACACCAACTCAATTATAAATTAAAATGACTTCAGCTTCAAAGACTCATACTTTGGTATTAAAGACAAAGAAACAAGTACAGCAGCCTCCTGGACAGGCCTCCATGCCCAAAAAACAGATTCTCAAAATGGCCGAAGACTTTATTACTTTGATCAGGGGTCCCATCCCCCACCTGATAAAAGGCCTAGGCAAGAGACAGAATATGAATCTTCTGATCAGGTTCCCATTTCATCTGATTCCTTTTCTGATCAGGAATACTCTTTTCCTCCCTATGAGGATTCTGATGCTGAAGAATCTATCTCTTTAGCCTCTCCTCCTGAGGATTACTCTTTTGGGGAAACCTTGCATACCATGAGGGAGCATTTTCACTGGGAGAGCCAAAATTTTTCAGAATCAAAGAAAAGGCTCAAACTTCCTTTTACTACCACAACACAGGTTCCTAGCTATTCCACCTGTTAGACATTGTTGATGTATTTTCAGAGTCCAGTCTGACACCTGACTCCTTACCACCAGCTCCTGTTAAGCCGGACAGGTACTACAGGGTTCCTGACTCCCATAAATTTCTTTTCAAAAACCCTGCTGCTGACCCAGAAACTCTCAGGGTCCCAAAGGGGTTAAGGCTTCTGCTGCCAAAAACCCTACCCCCTCTGACAGGGATTCTAGGGCATTGGACAGATGGGGTAAAAAGATTTACACTTCTGATACTTTGGTGTTAAAGCAGAAGAGGTGTTAAAGAAAATGGAGGACAAAGCTAAATCTATGCTAACGGTTGAGGATTTCTTACAGGTTCAACCTCCAAGATTTAGCAGACTGACCTACAAAGAATTGGTCCTTTCCAGTGTCAGACCACAAAGGGGCAGAAGAGGCAGATACCAGCCCCAAGGCTCATACAGGTTTAAACAATGGGGTGCTTCTACCTCCAAAAGTGGAGAAGACGAATCACAGCCATACAGGAAACGGTCCCAATGACCTCCCCCTGCCTGCACCAAGCACTTACTTCTGGCTGCTCCTTTAGGGGGAAAACTAGCACTTTTTTCTCAAAACTGGCACATAACCCAGGACAAATGGGTCCTAGACAGTGTCACAGGGCTGCAAGTTTCTTCCATACCCTGCCAAGGGCAAACAGTTGGCCAGACCTGCCAAAACATCAGTGGGCAGAGGCACAAAAGCAAGTCTCATCCCTCATGGACATGAGGGCCATTCAACAAATACCAGAGCAAGAGTAGGGATAAGGATTTTATTCAAGACTATTCTTGGTGCCAAGAAAGGACAAGACCTGGAAACCAATACAGTACCTATCTATTCTAAATACATTTCTGGATATACCAAAATTTCAAATGTTGACTTTACAGCAACTTTTGCCCATGCTGGGCAAGATGGCTTGGCTTGTGACTTTAGATCTAAAAGAGGCATACTTGCATGTCCCAGTCAGACAAACCTGCAGAAGATACCTCCGATTCAAAGCTGGCTCAATGCATTACCAATTTCTGCACTGCCCTTTGGCTTATCTACTGCGCCCAGGGTCTTCACAAAGTGTCTGGCACCAGTAATTCTATTCTGCAGGCAAAGAGGAATACAGATATAACCTTACTTGGACGACTGCCTCATTCAAGCAGAGAACAAGGACATTCTACTACAGCATCTGGCATTTGTCAAAAGATTTCTAACAAGCCTAGGGTACACAGTCAACGAAAAGAAATCAAAACTAATACCCTCTCAAGAGATAATATTCCTGAGTGCAAGCTTAAATACAACTGCCCAGATGGCTTATCTCACGCCAGACAAAGACAACGGACTACCTATTTCAACCTGTTGGCAACAAAGGCCCAGTTATCTGCAAGAAAAATTCTGGCAGGCTTTGGACTTCATGGCATCCTGCATTCTATTAATTCCATATGCGAAACTGCATATGAGGAAGCTTCAATGGTACCTAAAGTGTTTGGACTCAACATTGCCACAGCCTGGAAACAATTACCCTCATTCCCTGCTTGCACCAGGAGTTTCGTTGGTGGGCGAAGGCTTGTCACCAGAACAAGGGACAGCCATTCACTTTACCCCAAGCCAGGCAGACATCAACAATGGATGCATCAGATTATGCCTGGGGGGCCCACATGGCAGGAAGATGTATTCAAGGCACATGGTCCACAAACCAAATGCATCTACATATCGACCAAAAAGAGAATGCTAGCTGTTCAAAATGTCCTGACAGCCTTCAAAGACCTTCATCCAGGACAACTGCTGATAAAGACAGACAACACCACGGTCATGTGGTATATAAACAAGCAGGGGGGAACTCATTCTTACCCCCTTTGCATACTAGCCATGACTTTGTGGGACACTGCTTTGACTTGCCAAGTACATCTGCAGGCACAATTCCTGCCAGGAAAGATAAATACTCTGGCAGACGAACTAAGCAGAAACCTCATTGATCCCCATGAGTAGAAGTTGGATCCCCAAGTCTTAAGCATGATAAGGAAATGGGGTTGCCCGGATGTAGATCTGTTTGCCTCTCCTCACAGCTACCAACTACAAAGATTCTGCACAAGGACTTACCACAGACAAAAGTGGAAAGTGAACGCCCTGTCTTTCAGCTGGAAAAGCTTAGTAGTATATGCCTTTCCACCACTGCCTTTCCTCCCCAAGGTACTCCTAAAGGTCAGACAAGAGAAGCCAAAGATGATACTGATTGCCCCAGACTGGCCCCGCCAGCACTGGTATCCAATCCTAAGGATCTTGTCCCATAGCTATTCTCTCTCCACTCTCCAAAATACTAGAGTGATGCATACTCTCAGGTCTCAAACTACCTCCTTTCCAGTACTCTGCATGGTTTCCGACCAAACCATAGCACCACCACTGCCTTACACTCCTTTGCTAACACTATCCTTCAGCATAAAAATAATGGTCATCTCTCCTCTGCTACTTTCCTAGACTTATCTAAAGCATTTGACCTGGTCCCACACAAACAACTTAACTCTATCCTCAACCTATCCTTCTAACAATCTGTCACCAACTGGTTTCAGAGTTACCTGTCTGACCGCCAACAATCTGTTGTATGGCAGAATGACACATCTCCCCAGCTACCTGTCTCCATAGGGGTTCCCCAAGGATCTATCCTTGGACCCCTACTCTTCTCTGTTTACACCAATAATCTAGCCTCTGCCACCAAACATGGCGCACTCATCCAATACGCAGATGACTCTACCATCATCTGCTCAGCCCAGTCCCTACCCAAACTGCAAAAAGTCACACAGGAAGCCTTTTCCTCTGTTGAAACATGGTTATCCGATGCCCAAATTAATACTCAGCCCCAACAAAACTAAACTAATCTTCCAACCCACCAAACATACTCAAAACAACTCTCACTTTAACATCACAGCAAAAGACAACACCACTATATACCCAACTGAACACACCAAATTGCTAGGAGTGGAAATAGACAATAAACTAAAATTTGACATTCACATATCCATGACCATAAGTCCACAAAAAACTAGGAGCATTATACAGAAATAAACCATTTCTCACCAAAGCAGCAAAGATTTCAATAGCAAATTCCCACCTTATCTCCACCCTACTTTATGCTTCTCCAGTATATACCAACCTAAGGCAATGTGATCTAAACAAGCTAGAGACCTGCTACAACAAAATCGCCAAATTCGCCACAGGGGCATCCTACCGTAGTTACCACTCTCTCACTTGCTGAACTGGGCTGGCTTGAACTCCCTCACCTCCTTCAGTGGTATCAACTCTCACTCGCCCACAAACTAGTAAACCATCCACTAAATGTCCCATCCCTCCAGAATCTACTCCAACCCTATCGCACCACCAGACAACTAAGGTCCAGCAACAAAAATCACTTGCAGATCACTAAAGCCAATAACTCTGCTAGTGAAGCACTATTCTCTTGCATCATAGCCAAATTATGGAGCTCACTCACACCCACAATTACCTCCGTACCATCATGCACCAACTTCAAAACTTTATTAAAAGCGCACCTAAAAACATGCTGGCTATGCCCTTGCAACTCCCACTCTAATATCATCCAACTACTAACTTTCTTTCCACTCCACTAACTACCTTGATTATAGCAAGCTCAGGTGCTCATAAGCCTAGTACTTATTATACAGCAGGAACTTCTCATTGTTACATTCGTTAATGCCTGTTATGTACTTCACAGATAAAGATTCTAGTTGTCTACTGATGTACTATGTTCTTAATCTGTAAATATGTTGTAAGTAATTTCTATATTAAATTGTTAATCTCTATGTAATCCAATGTAACTCTATTTTACTGTGGAGCTTTTCTCCCCGGGCCTCTGCTAAAAATGGACCCACGTCCAGTTGGACACTCCCAGTCAACAAATTTAAATAAAATAAATAAATTGTCTCAATGCCCGGCTTGGACCTTGCCTCAAATACCTCATCTATCCCAGCAAAGCAATCTGATCCTGCACAGCCAACGAAAGACCTTAAATCTGGCAGCATGGCGGATAATGTGGTGATACAAAGCACACCTCTCACTAAAGCTGTAATGGATGTCATTTTGGAGGCCAGAAGGCCTAGTACCAGAAAATCATACGCTGGAAAATGGAAGAGATTCTGTGCTTGGAACCAGGCACAAGGAATTAACACAGCTGTGCCAAATATTCCTCAGATTTTGCAGTACTTAACTGATGCTGGACAAAGGCCTATCTTTTTCAAAAATTAAAATTCATGCCTCTGCCATTTTGGCTCATTACAATACAGAGCCACCAATCTTTTCTCATCCCTTGTTAAGGCAGAACCTCAGAGGAGCCAAAAACTTAAGGCCTCCAAGGAGATCACCAATAACAGCATGGGATCTCAATTATGTTTTGGAAAAACTCACCCTGCCTCCTTTTGAGCCAGCCGCTACAGCCGATATAAAATTTTTATCTTGGAAAACAGCTCTGCTCCTAGCAATAACCTCTGCAAGACGAGAGCTACAGGCACTCATGGCTGTTGAACCTTTTATCATTTTTTATCCAGACAGGGTTTCCCTGAGGACAAACCAGACTTATGCCTAAGGTGGTGTCTAGTGTGGCCCTTAAACCAAACTATTCATCTGCCTACTTTTTATCCAAACCAACAGAATAAGGGGGAGAGAATTCTGCATTCTTTGGACATACGCAGACAGCTACGCTTCTACTTGGACAGAACCAAAGCTTTCAGAAAGACGGAGCAACTACTAGCGGCATATGCTGCAGGATCACAAGGAAAGGCCATCTCAAAGCAAACTATTTCAAAGTGGATAGGCCACTACATTCATTTCTGCTATTCACAAAATGGCAAGCCAGTGCCTAACATTCTACCAGAGCAGCAGCCACTTAAGCAGCCTTCGTCAGGGGAGTACCAACCATAGACATTTTAGAGGCTGCTACCTGGAGTTAAGTGCACACCTTTACAAAGCACTATCATTTACCACTCTACTCTAAATCCAGGGCAGGCTTTGCCACTGCAGTTCTGCAGGACCTCATAGCCGCCCCTAATGCTATTTAGCTCCAGCCACCCAACCGTAGCTTTGGGATTCAACCCAAGTGTAATTACTGCAACAGTGAAACACGAAGAACATAGTACAGTTGTGTACACTTACCATAAATGTAGATAGTGTATTCACTGTTGCAGTCCAGGTTACCCCCCCCCCCACCATCCCCCATATCTTTGCTGCTACTTATCTGCACTTCTCTAATCAATTCAACCTATGTGGTGTATTTGCTTGTAGATGAAGTATTATATGTTTTGTTGCATGTATGTTCTATTGGCATATTTTTTAGCCTACCCTTTTGGGGGCACCTGACATCTGGGGCAAGTAACTGAGGAAAATGGCATCTGCTGCATCTTTTATACCCCCTGGCGCACTGAAGTCGGGGAGGAGGAAACAGCAACCGACGCCGGACCTAGACTTTGGAATTCAGGCCGACTGCGGGTAGCCTGCCAGCAGGATAACCCAAGTGCAATGATTGCAACAGTGAATACACTCTAACATCTAGATTTATGATAAGTGTACACAACTGTACTTCACCACTTTTTTCATTATATCCCCAAAATTTGCTGTCTACCTGAGGAAAGCATTCTTTTAAGTATGCTTTGGGTATAAAAATACCTATGCAATCACTTCCAAGCAAAGGACATAAACCTTCTGCATGTGGTTGCATACTTTAGAGCCATACATCTGTCTTCCCAATGTTTTCTTGTAAATGCTTTTCCACTCGTCTCCCAAATATTTTCTAACCTGCCACCTCTGATTTGATATAGTTATCATGGAATATTTTATATGTTCTCCTAATAATTTTTTAACAGCTGCATCTGTTGTAGGTTTAGCTAAAAACTCCACCAGAGCAGGTCTTTCAGTTAAAACTGCCCTGTCCCTTTCTCTTTGCCTGTGCACTGATATAAAGCCCTGGTAGGGAAGGCAATCTCTAACCTGCAATCAAAGTATCTTCTTGGCCTTCTCTCACTGTTACCTTTACTGCTTGAATAATTTTCTCCCAGTTTATTGGTTCGTTTGCCAGGTTTTTACAGTAAATTCCAGCCCCTTCTTGCCTATTTTCTGTACCATTACTTGCAGTCATCCCCATTGGCAAAATGTCCTTTCTCCATTCTCATATTTTCTTAGTTCTTTGAATATGTTCTGCTGTTTAATGAATATTATCTGCATGGTTGTCATTATTCCTAAGGATCTGCATCCAAAATCATCCACTCTTTCTTGAGCTCCCCCCTTGCTTCGTCATCCCTTTCCACTTTGAGTTGTAACCTTCTGATATGTAGTCCTGTCTCGCCTCCATTATTACGTGCAGGTTTGGAGCCAATCCTCTGCTCCTACTCTGCCGCATAGAAAGCCTGAACATTTCTGATTGGCTCGTGGTTAGGAGGTATCTCATGGTGCATGAGCACATTCCCCAGATCTCGTTGGCCACATCTTCAGTCGGAAGCTTCTTTTGGTTGGCCGTGGCAAAGTATTTCAGTTTATTATTATTATTACTGCTTATTAGGAGTTTCTGCTTCTTGTGAAGTTTTTTTCTGATTGCTGACAGTCTTATTGTGACTACCGATTTGTCTTTAACCGGATTTGACTTATTGCCGTTTAAAAATTACTTGGGCCTGTTGGCAGTTTGTGTGTGGTTCCCGTGAGTGTGTGTTTTGACTAAACCGTTTAACTTAGAGGTGCTAGTTTTGTCCCCTTTTTCCTTCTTTCACTAGGTTCGTTTAAGTTGGAGAACCTAGTAAAACCTTTTTAATTATGTTGTGGGTGTTAGGGCTAGATCTGCTTAAGTTAGAGAATCTAGTTCCTCTCGTGAGTGTGTTGGTTTTTTCTCTACTGCCATTATGTCCAAAGAACACTGTCAGGTTTTATAAAGTGTAGTAAATGTTCGCAAAAAATGTCCACTGATGGACATACAGTCTTGTGTGTACTGCTTAGGGGGCCATACATGTAAAATAAACTTGTCTCGTCATTCTTTTAGCCCTACAGTACTCCAGGAACGGAAGAATAAGATTTTAAAAGGCATGTTAAAACTTCCTTCGAGGAAGACCTAGCCAGATGTTCTTTGTGTTTCACTGTTGTAGTCATTACATTTGGGGTAATCTGCTGGCAGGTTGCCCTCAGTCGGCCTGAATTCCAAAGTCTTGGATCCTGTGTCGGTTGCTGTCTCCTCTTCCATGACGTCAGGTCGTCAGGGGTATAAAACAAGCAGCCTACGCCATTTTCTCCAGTCTTTCTTGCTGCGCGGTGCCCGAAGCAGAAGCAGTTCGCAAATGCCGGTCAACGACTCTCGAAATTTTCGAGTTTCAGAACCGAAGTCTTCACTAAAGCTAAGTACCCCATTGGGGAAACTTTTTTTCTTGCTCCATACCAATGTCAGAAGAAGTTAATAATTGTATTACCTGTGGGAAGCAAATACCTCCATAAGGATTTCCATTTATACTGTATTCCTTTCCTAGGCCCTGATCACAACGTGCCTGGCTGTTGTGCTAGATTGAACCAATGCACTATTAAGCATCTGTATATTTTTGCCTCAAAATATTTTGGAAACAAATTTAACTGCCTTGAAATGTCGGATGGCAATCCGACTACCTGAGTACACAAAAAGCGCAAAGAAAAGGACAGATGGTCTAGGTCCAAAACCAACAACGAAGCTTCTAAGCCAGTTGCCAGTACTCACTGAGGTGCTTTTACAGCCCCTGATACCTGCTACTTTCGAGTCGCAGGCCCCTACAGAGACCCATGTGGAGTCTTGCCCTCTGCGAGATACTCTATTATACCCACAGATGTCTCTCCCTCTGATGGGTCCGGAACTGCTGAGCAGGCACCAGCTTCTGAGGGTGTATTCAGACCTCAATGTTTTTATATAAAGCCAACAGCTACAAAACCAAAGACAAAAGCAACTTCTAAAGCTAAAAAGACGCATGAGCCACTTGCACAGGCTGCTATGCCTAAAAAACAGATTATCAAAATGGCTGAAGACCTAATTACCTTGATCAGGGGTTCCCAACCCCCTCCTGGTAAGAGGCCTAGGCAAGATGGTCTTCAGATCAGGTTTCTATTTCTTTTGATTCCTCTTCTGATCAGGAATTATCTATACCTCCCTATGAGTATTCTAATGCAGAGGAATCTATCCCATCTGCATCACCTATCTATCCCATCTGCATCACCTCATGAGGATTATTCATGTGGACAAAACTTGCATACTTTGAGGGAGCATTTTCACTGGGAGAGTCAAGATTTCTCAGAATCAGAGGCTCGGGGATTTCCTTCTCCCTCAGCACAGGCCTTTAGCCATACCTCCTGTTTTGGACATTGTGGATGATGTGTTTTCAGAGTCGAGCTTGACTCCTTACCTCCGGCTCCCAGCAAGCTTGACCGATATTACAGGGTCCCTGACTCTCACAAATTTTTATTTAGAAACCCTGCTGCTGACTCCAAAACTATTTTGCAGGGTCCAAAGGGAGTTAAGGCCTCAGCAAAAAGTCCTACCCCCAAAACTATTTCACATGGTCTAAAGGGAGTTAAGGCCTCAGCAACAAATCCTACCCCCTGACAGATTCAAGGGGACTGGATAGATGGGGAAAAAGTTTATACATCTGCAACCTTGGCACTTAGGGCCTTAAACTGCCAGTTTCATATGCTTAAGTATCAACATGTTCTGGGATTGCTGAAACAGAAAATTGCTGCTTTCTGAATGTGCAGAAAATAAAGACTTGCAGGAATTATTGAATGCAGCTGGACAAGTTGGAAAGCATACTTTGCAGTGTGGTTTTGATTCCTTAGAGGCTCCTGCAGGGCTGCAGTCACTGGATCTGTGATTAGGAGGCATTCTTGGCTAAAAGAGCAAAATTTGCCTGATCATGTTAAAGCTAAATTACTGGATGCACCTTTACAGTATGATACTCTATTTGGTATTAACTCATTCCCTCCAGTACAGCTCTTTAGAATGTGTGCCTTTAACTCCCAGTGGGCGTGGCTTAAGCCTTTAAAAAATGAAGTTATCACCCTACTGTTCTAGAAAGTACTCATTGAGAGAGGTCAAATATCAATACAGTTGTGTTTTTTAAAAAACAAAAAATTTTTGGGGGGGAAAAAAAAGGGTTTAATTTTAAAAAATTAAAAAAATCCAGAGGGAAAAGGGGCTCAAAAAGGCGGCCACGGGGAAGGGAAAAGGGAAAATTTTTAAAAAAAC